>NC_056739.1:847130204-847147704 GCF_019279795.1 Protopterus annectens | reverse complement strand
CTTTGTACTACCTAGTTTACATGCACGTTATCATCTATAGAAATACTCTCTACTACCTAGTTTACATGCACGTTATCATCTACAGAAATACTCTGTACTGTGTAGTTTAGATGCCGGTTGTCATCTACAGAAATACTCTGTATTACCTAGTTTACATGCACGTTATCATCTATAGAAATACTCTGTACTACCTAGTTTACATGCACGTTATCATCTACAGAAATACTCTGTACTACCTAGTTTATATGCACGTTATCATCTACAGAAATACTCTGTACTACCTAGTTTACATGCACGTTATCATCTACAGAACTACTCTGTACTACCTAGTCTACATGCACGTTATCACCTACAGAAATACTCTGTACTACCTAGTTTACATGCACGTTATCATCTACAGAAATACTCTGTACTACCTAGTTTACATGCATGTTATCATCTACAGAAATACTCTGTACTACCTAGTTTGCATGCACGTTATCATCTATAGAAATACTCTGTACTACCTAGTTTACATGCACATTATCATCTACAGAAATACTCTGTACTACCTAGTTTTTATGCACGTTATCATCTATAGAAATCCTCTGTACTACCTAGTTTACATGCACGTTATCATCTAAAGAAATACTCTGTACTACCTAGTTTACATGCACATCATCATCTATGGAAATACTCTGTACTACCTAGTTTACATGCACGTTATCATCTACAGAAATACTCTGTACTTCCTAGTTTACATGCACGTTATCATCTACAGAAATACTCTGTACTACCTAGTTTACATGCACGTTATCATCTATAGAAATACTCTGTACTTCCTAGTTTACATGCACGTTATCATCTATAGAAATACTCTGTACTACCTAGTTTACATGCACGTTATCATCTACAGAAATACTCTGTACTACCTAGTTTACATGCACATTATCATCTACAGAAATACTCTGTACTACCTAGTTTACATGCATGTTAGAATCTACAGAAATACTCTGTACTACCTAGTTTACATGCACGTTATCATCTACAGAAATACTCTGTACTACCTAGTTTACATGCACGTTATCATCTACAGAAATACTTTGTACTACCTAGTTTACATGCACGTTATCATCTATAGAAATACTCTCTACTACCTAGTTTACATGCACGTTATCATCTACAGAAATACTCTGTACTGTGTAATTTAGATGCCGGTTGTCATCTACAAAAATACTCTGTACTACCTTGTTTACATGCACGTTATCATCTATAGAAGTACTCTGTACTACCTAGTTTACATGCACGTTATCATCTACAGAAATACTCTGTACTACCTAGTTTATATGCACGTTATCATCTACAGAAATTCTCAGTACTACCTAGTTTACATGCACGTTATCATCTACAGAAATACTCTGTACTACCTAGTTTACATGCACGTTATCATCTACAGAAATACTCTGTACTACCTAGTTTACATGCATGTTATCATCTACAGAAATACTCTGTACTACCCAGTTTACATGCACGTTATCATCTACAGAAATACTCTGTACTACCTAGTTTACATGCACATTATCATCTATAGAAATACTCTGTACTACCTAGTTTACATGCACGTTATCATCTACAGAAATACTCTGTACTACCTAGTTTTTATGCACGTTATCATCTATAGAAATCCTCTGTACTACCTAGTTTACATGCACGTTATCATCTAAAGAAATACTCTGTACTACCTAGTTTACATGCACGTCATCATCTACAGAAATACTCTGTACTACCTAGTTTACATGCACGTTATCATCTACAGAAATACTCTGTACTTCCTAGTTTACATGCACGTTATCATCTACAGAAATACTCTGTACTACCTAGTTTACATGCACGTTATCATCTATAGAAATACTCTGTACTGCCTAGTTTACATGCACGTTATCATCTACAGAAATACTCTGTACTACCTAGTTTACATGCACGTTATCATCTATAGAAATACTCTTTACTACCTAGTTTACATGCACGTTATCATCTACAGAAATACTCTGTACTACCTAGTTTACATGCACGTTATCATCTACAGAAATACTCTGTACTTCCTAGTTTACATGCACGTTATCATCTTCAGAAATACTCTGTACTACCTACTTTACATGCACGTTATCATCTACAGAAATACTCTGTACTACCTAGTTTACATGCACGTTATCATCTACAGAAATACTCTGTACTACCTAGTTTACATGCACGTTATCATCTATAGAAATACTCTGTACTACCTAGTTTACATGCACGTTATCATCTACAGAAATACTCTGTACTGTGTAGTTTACATGCAGGTTGTCATCTATAGAAATACTCTCTACTACCTAGTTTACATGCACGTTATCATCTACAGAAATACTCTGTACTACCTAGTTTACATGCACATTATCATCTACAGAAATACTCTGTACTACCTAGTTTACATGCACGTTATCATCTACAGAAATGCTCTGTACTACCTACTTTACATGCACATTATCATCTACAGAAATGCTCTGTACTACCTAGTTTACATGCACGTTATCATCTACAGAAATACTCTGTACTACCTAGTTTACATGCACTTTATCATCTACAGAAATACTCTGTACTGTGTAATTTACATGCAGGTTGTCATTTAAAGAAATACTTTGTACTACCTAGTTACATGCACGTTATCATCTACAGAAATACTATGTGCTACCTAGTTTGCATGCACATTATCATCTACAGAAATACTCTGTACTACCTAGTTTACATGCACGTTATCATCTACAGAAATACTCTGTACTACCTAGTATACATGCACGTTATCATCTACAGAAATACTCTGTACTACCTAGTTTACATGCATGTTATCTTCTACAGAAATACTCTGTACTACCTAGTTTACATGCACGTTATCATCTACAGAAATACTCTGTACTACCTAGTTTACATGCACGTTATCATCTACAGAAATACTCTGTACTACCTAGTTTACATGCACGTTATCATCTACAGAAATACTCTGTACTACCTAGTTTACATGCACGTTATCATCTGTAGAAATACTCTGTACTACCTAGTTTACATGCACATTATCATCTACAGAAATACTCTGTTCTACCTAGTTTACATGCACGTTATCATCTTCAGAAATACTCTGTTCTGTGTAGTTTACATGCAGGTTGTCATCTACAGCAGTATTCTGTACTGTGTAGTTTACATGCATGTTGTCATCTACAGAAATTTTCTCCAAGGATAGAATATTTTTTATGGTCAAGAGATTTATGTGATTCAGGTACCAGGATTAGTTTCACCTATTGTTACCTGTACTCATCATGCACCTGTTGGAGTTATCCCTCCTGTATGCAGAAAATGCAGAAGACGCCGTTGTATAGCTGTAGGCCTTTTAATTTAATCTTATTGCAAGACTTAGTATTTTACAACACATCAGGTGGGATATTGTGAATTTTTTAATGAATAATAGCACACAACTGGCAATGAAAGGGGTTGTGTTTTCTTGAAATTTACAGCAAATATATATTGAAGTAGTTGGGGAGTGAGATAAAACAAAGGGATTGATTATTGTCATGTTACTCCCTACAAGTTTTAAACAATGCATTGACAGGCAGAAAAATGGTCTTCTGTGGGCTTTCATGACTTTATTACACAAGAAATGAAAGGCGGTGGCTGGGGGGGGGGCTTTTCTTTGCAGCAGCTAATATATATTAACCTTTGGCTTCTAAATCCAGAGAAAGGTGGTTAGAAATCATATTCATTACAGTACAGATGGGATAATCTGTACCAAACAAGAAGCGTTAATTTATATTGCTATTTAAAAATACACAGTATGAAAGTTTTAGACAGTATATATGAAAATGACTCATGGCTAAAATGTCCTCCTGAGAAATAAGCACAAATTAATTTCCATTCATTCCCCTTACAAGCAACTTGATCATTTGTGAAATGCTTAACAAGCTACCTGGCCTGCACATTTTTCTGGCAGTTTTTGCATTCTTTTTCTGATGAAATGGATCCACATCTTAAATCGCATTGTGTGTGTGTGTGTGTGTGTGTGTGTGTGTGTGTGTGTGTGTGTGTGTGTGTGTGTATGTGTGCATGAAGATAAGATTGTATGGAAATGTGGTGCAATGAGAAAAGGTGTGTACGTGTGTGCGGGTGTACGGGTGTGTGTTTATCTTATATGGCTTCAAGCTTGTTTTTCAGCCTTTCTACTACTTTATTTGTAGAACAGTGGGGTCTAGGAATTTGCCCTTACCCTGTAATGTGCAGTTGTGGAGATGGAATATGTAATTAGTTTGGAGCTGATCTGGGGCTTGCCCCTCTGAAAAATATTGTTTTTTTTTTTTTTTTACTTTTTAACCCTTTTTTCTTTAGTTTGATCTTTATACAATGAGTCAAATGGCAATTCTCTACTTAATCGCAAATTCATACAAGTATTGTTAAATTAGGACAGAGCATCATAACAGAATACAGCAAAATGTAGTAAATGTAGGATTATAAGACTTGCAGCTTTCCAGATATACATATCTGTACATATGTATGTGTTTTGAAATACCCATATATCAATTTTTCAAGACGTGGCACACAGCTTCAGAAGTTGTATGAGACATTAGTGTGCTGTAAATCAACACTGACTCATGATCACTACCACCTTTTTGCTAGTTTGAATTTTATTTCAAATAATTTGCAGATATAATCTGCACATGAGAAATGCTTGCCTACAAGTTATAGCCCCAAGGATGCAGATATGTACTTTAGTTTTTTTTTTTTGTTTTTTTTTTTGTTTTTTTTTTTTTTATTGGCTTCTGCATTTGCTTTAAACACAGCTTATTACAATCATAGCACTTATAATTTCATATCCAATATGTGGAACAAAGGTATGAATGTAAAACATTACCTCTCATAACATCCTTAAATTGTGGAATATTGCGTCTCATATTGTGGAACTAAGGGATGAAGTGTGAAGCATTCACTTTCCAAAATGGGGAACACTGCCTGTCACACTGCATAACAAAGGGAGAAAAGGCAGAGCCTTCTGTCTTCAAAATGTGAAACATTACTTCTCATACACCTCTAAAATGTGAAACACTGCCGCTCATGTTGCTGAACAATGGGACAGAATGTGAAACATTGCCTCTCATATCATTTCCAAAATGCAGAGCACCTCCTCTCATATTGAGGAACAATGGGACAAATTGTGGAGCATTATCTCATCAAAATCCATGGCAGGGCTAGCCACCTGGGGGTGTGAACTTTGCCACTGTTGAGGTGAAACCCCAATCCCATGTGTAAAATTAACTAAAAGGGGTTGTAGAAGGCAGGATCAACTCAAAATGTGAAACATTATTTCTCATTCATCTCCAAAATGTGGAGGACTATCATAAAATGGAACATGGCAAAATATGAAACACTTGTTAAGAACTTCATGCAGGAAGCTAACAGCTTGGTTAAAATGGTGCTTTATACTTACAAGATATTATTTTTTATGAATTAATAGGATTCAAGATTGTTTACCATGGACAGCATTGCATTCTCACAGTCCTCCTTGATCCCTCAAATCTCTGCAAGGCAAACAACTGCATGGACTCTAGATCTAAAAGTTCCACCAACATATAAACAAAACGTGCCAGGAGGCAGATATATTACCAGTCATTTACTCTGTCTATTGAATAAATTGCCATTATAGATTAAATAGAGGGACACCTTCACATTCTTCAATACAACTTTGATGATTAGATGGGCACACAAATTCATTCTGGGGTTGGACTGCTTTGTCCCCCTGGAAGCAGAGGGACATCATGATAGTGGGCTTCAGCAAGAAGAAAATGGTCTCATGACTTATGAACATATTGTGTGACAGACCCTTTTGGGGGGGCCAACCATTAAGACCTGTCAGTTAGCCCATTCATTCTCCATACATTCTAGCAAGCAGGTCCAGCCTTAACAACTGTGAAGCCCAATTTGGCAAAAGTGTAGGTAAGTTCTGAAATTCAGGAGTGAAAAAAATGGTATGTCCGATCAATCAGGTGTTCCTCGTTTAAGGAACAAGCTAGATCTGTTTTTACCAATCTGTGCTCCTCAACTCTAAGATGAAGAACAAAAAAAGCTGCTCCTTGCTTTTAAACTGTATTAGGCTGCTTACATTAGTAACAAGCAGCTGCTAAAGTTTCTGCAACACATAGAGCTTTAAAGCACTTCAGTTGTTACCACAAGTGCAATACCAGCATTCTTTTCTGAATGAAAATAACTTACTTAAACTTCTTCTCTCCTCAAAGTGCAGGGGCCCTTAGGTTTGGGGCCCTATTGCACCCATTTGGTTCAAACAGCCTAAGATTGGTCTGCAGACAAGAGACTAGGCAGCCATCAGGCATGGTTAGAGTTATTTTTTAAATCTCTAATATCAATATACATACCCAGTAATACATTCATGGCTTGAAGTATGATTGGCATCAGCAAAGACATGTTACCCTCTTTTGTAGTGGACTTCCCCCTGAAAACAGCCCTGCCCCCTTTAAGCTAGAGCTCCCTTGGGGTCCGCAGTCTCCACTGGCAAATTCAATGTTTGGAATATGCACTCACGGCATGTGTTACCTTACCCTTCACCTAAGGACAGACAAGCCAGCAAAGCGATGGAGCTCTTCTCTCCCATGCCAATTCTAGCAGTTGCCTGAACCACTAATCAATCTTGGATTGAGGCTTTATCTCTCACAACACCAATGGAGCTGGCTGACTAACAGATCCATTCTAAGAGAAAGAGCATGGAACAGGGAATTTTTAAAACCCAAAAGGAGTAAAATTCTTAGTAGTAAGGTACAATGTAGAAGGTACCATTTTAAGACCTTTGTGAGACTGCAACAGTACTGCTGGTAAGTGTGTTTTGTAACCTCAGCAATGCAAGTCAGCGAATGTTGCCTTATTTATGAGTGAGCTGGTAAACAATAGAAGGATGAGGTTACAATGGCTAACGTACAGAATTAATGTGATAAAAATGCATTTCAGAAGCTTATCATCTTTCTACATGAAGAATCGATTGCTATTACTGTGTCAATTTTAAGCATTCATGTTATGTGCAATTTCTGAAATTATCATCATTCTATGACATTAGCAAATTCACTTAAAGCTGAGAGCAGAGTAGAAATTAATTCTGCGGCATGAAAAGGTGCCATAAATTAATAATAATTTTGCTAAAAAATGTCCATGCTTATTACATTAATGGACTGGCAAACTGTGTAAGTTGCACACATGATTTAACAGCACTCATGTAGTTTGACTTTGGGTGATTTCAGTCAGACTTGTTTATTCAGATGAATGATGCAGTATGTATAATTGTACAGACCAGTACAGGATAGTCAGACTAACCTTCTGTCTCCTGCAGCAGCCCACCTGGTTGGCCTCTCACTCTCTCACACTGAAACAGCTACAGGTGAAGGTGAAATATGATGAAAAACAGTGAAAAGCTATGGCTGTCACGGCATCTCAGCAATATGGCTATGTGTAATACCCCAGCAAATTAATCAATGCCACAACATTATTGGTGTCACATCCAACACCCACATCTGAAATTCAGACCCCCCCCATAGTAGCCTAACTGGTACGTCCTGATATCTGCCAAAAGAAATGAACAGTATTAAATACATTATACTGAATTACAGTTACATTTTTTTTTTAATTATGCAGTGAAAAAAAATACTACTGCCAAATGCCATACCATTTGGGCTGTGGTTCTCACAGACAAAGAGCTTCAGAGTAGTTGAGCCACAGGTCATCATAATGGTGGCCGCACTGCTCACTGACTCTGAGAGCCCTTTATCACTGATATGAGACCATACCTCGCAATCACTTAGCAAAAGAAATCTGGACAAAGTATAAAACAATGGGGGGACAAAGGTCCAAAAATAGGGATAGAGTTTAAATATCTTATAAACTTTAAAATTTGATAGAAAAATAAGATTTGTATAAGCATAAATTTCCTAAAGGATGATGGGTAAAAACTCATATGTAGGTCATTATTCAGTAACATCAGTCCTCAGTGATTTGCCAGAAAAAAGCACACTTTTTATAAGGAAGAGACCAGACATATGAGGCAAAAATCTGGACATTCTCAGAAAATCTGGACATGTGAGAGGTATGCCTGTTAACTTGCAGACATTGAAAACAGGAGCAAAGGCCCTTGAAAAGTAGAAACATCCAGCTAAAAATCTGGACATCTAATTTGCATAAAATGTGAATACCAAACAGGACATAACTATTACTGCTTCCAGTAGAAATGTAGGATACTACTTAGAAACAAGTTTAAGAAATAACAGACAGTGGCAAAATGATGGAGAAATATAACTACATTATCAGAGAGTGAGAAAGAGTGAGAGATAGTGTGAGTGTGTGTAAAATCTGTAGAATTTAATGAACTGTTCTGCAAAATTCAACCAAACATGGTCATTTATTTTGCTACATAAAAAGAGAGATGTACAGTGTATCCTCTGTTCAAATTATCGTTAACACTAGTATAGTGGTCATGTAGTGTGGTTTTCTTTGAAAACAGTTTAAAAAGTCACATGTAATGAGGAGCATTTGAGAAAATTCTGTGAAGGGGTAAATCATGCTTGAAAATAAGGATGTCCAGGGGTCCAGGGAAGTAAATAGTGAGGGAAGAAATAGCCAGGGAATTGTTTTGGCTAGGCTTATATAGGCCCTAGGGCCAATAGCCTAGCACTAACCTATGAACCTATAAAATGTAGGGACATCCTGTGGAGGAGTAAATCAGCACTGAAAATACAAATGTTCCCCCCAAACAGAGACAGCTGAGAGGTCCGTAAAAGGCATCAACTTTTTTAAATGGATCTTCAGAGTCCTAGGAAGCAGAGTACTTAGGATGGGGTGAAGGGGCAACAGCTCTGGGTGCAAAGTATCAGAAGGTGGTGTTTGTGGATCCATTTTTTTCAATGTTTAGCTCCTCACATAAATGTGAGGATGTGCATAATAGTGGGTGAACATTAAGACCTGGCACTGCTCCTTATGGAGGGAAGGAGCAACAGGACTGGAGAACAGATCTTTTTTTTTTTTTTTTTGCTGCGGTCATTAGAACCTGAGGGAGTAGACCACTTGGACCTGGAATGTTTCCGTAAGAGAGAAGGAACGAACATCAGATCAGAGACTAGACTGTTATTTTTGCTTTTTGTTTTTGTATTTTTTTTTTGTTCTTCACCATAACACTTAGACGGCACCAGACTGGACAGTAGCCCTGGGTGTCAAATGAGCCAACTACGGCTATGCTAACAACTGCTAACTGAACTGGCTGTACCACAGGGAGAGTATAAATTTGGCCATCCTAGTCCAACATGCAGGTTGTTTCTGAGGTACTCATGCATGAAGACATTATCGCAAGAATCCTCTGAAACTGATTGCACTCTCAAAAGGAATAAAGTTGGCAGCTTATGAGTCATGCAAGAAGCATGATTTCTGAAATTGCAGGCATCTCTGGGTAGTGATGCTCTGAACTGAGGCATGCATGCATATATACATACAGCGGAGACCTGTGCGTGTCCACTGCCATGCCACATCAGATGTGTGTTGGAACCCAGCTGTGCATTGTGATACCTGTGCATTTCACCACAATGCAATGATTTATAGCCATTTGGGTAGAAACTGGCTTTTTTCATAATAGTATGCTAATTGCTGTATATTTGAGGCTATTGTGGCTCCATTCCTGGTTGAACACAACACAAAACTGTACAGTGAAAATCAACGAGAGCAACAGAACCCAAACAGCTGAAGGGAAGTTGCCAGAAAGAAAAAAAATGTTGCTTTCAGAGAAAACATATCTCATAAGAGTTAATGTTCTGCAGTTCTATAATAAGATGTATTTTTGTAATTTGCTATAGATGTGAGCCCCCTCAGTAGAGTGGAGATAATAACCTGTACCAAGGGCACCTGAGATATGTCTGTTTGTGTGTGTGTGTGTGTGTGTGTGTGTGTGTGTGTGTGTGTGTGTGTGTGTGTGTGTGTGTGTGTGTAGATATATATATATATATATATATATATATATATATATATATATATATATACACGTGTGTGTGTGTATGTATACACACATAGATGTTAACGCATCTATCTGTCTCAGATATCGAAACCACTGTTTTGATCTGCTGTATATATTATACATTATCGTAAATACCTGATAAATGCACATATAACCAGAGTAAAATGGTGGCAAAACCTATAAAATGTATCATGTAGTGAAGTGCTGGGTCATAAATTCAAAATTCCAAAATGTCGAACACCATATGTTCGAACTTGGAATTTTGAATATTGAAAACATTGAACGCTCAGAATAGCGAATTTTTTTCCCCAGGGAAAAAATTTGCGGTTCCGAGAAACATGCATACAACACAAGCACACCAAAATAAATAAACCACAGACATATAGTTAAAAAAAAAAACAACTCCACACTAAACCACACATACATTACTAACTATCCACTTACCTTAACCTGCACCCTAATCCTAATGTCCATAACTATCGCACACATACCCTACGAAACTATACACAAACAAAGCAATTAATACACACACATACAGTTAACAAAACCCAACCCTACACTACACCATACATACATTACTAACTATCCACTTACCTTAACCAGCACCCTAACCCTAAGGTCTGTAACTCTCGCACCACAGTGTAGGAAATAGTGAAGCCACAGAACAGCCCACCGAAATCTTGCCCTAAGGAAGATTTCAATGTTCCGGGGCTTCGCTATTTTCATCATTCAATGTTGTGGGTTCGATGTTTTAATGTTCGGCGTTTTACTTCTTCGAAGTTTTGATATAGACCCAAAGTGCTGCTTGGGAAAGCTTGACCAGAAGGTTCTGTGGAACACCAGGAGTTTGCCAGAGCATCTATTCCAGGAGCCTGTGTGGGTACTTAACGAATACTAAGGACCTCTGTGCAGGTATACTAAGATTTGCAAGACAGCCTCCCCTGTTTGTCTCTGAAATGACCTTGTAACTAATATAGTAAGAGCTATACATATCTTGGTGTATGCAGGTAGAGAAAGTCCATGCATTCCTCCTGGTCCCTTTTGTAGGGCATACATATCAGTTAATACCCTTGTAATGACTCGTCCATGCCTTCCATTGGATTCTCTTTGCTGTTCGTTCACAGCAACTGCTGCCTAACTATAATCTCGGTCCACATGAGAATGGCCCATTATTTGCTGGCCATTTACATGGTGGTATATGATGTGCAGCCTGAACTGTTTTGTCATCACCCTGTCATATTGACTCCAAGGAAGCACTGCTTATGTCCTGGGATTTAAAAACATTATTACCACTAGAGCTAAGTGGGTAACACTGTACTGCCCAATAGCACAAAAACAACTAAACTGCATTTTGGAGACACAGCAGAGATGAACTGAGCAACGCTTCATTATCTGCCCATCATCATATCTCTGAATCAAGCACTGAAGTGTTAGACTAATTGAGCTAGTATTTCCCTTACAAGACCATGCAACTCGATGGTGCAGGCACCTAGCAGCATGCATGCATATATATATATATATATATATATATATATATATATATATATATATATATATATATATATCTACACACACACACACACACACACACACACACACACACACACACACACACATACACACACACCACTGTCATCTACACACACACACACACACACACACACACACACACACACACACACACACACACATGCAGACAGTTGCAAACAACTCCTCAAAGACACAAAATGATGGACAGCTTCACGGAGGCTACCTGTAATCATGCTATCAGCTGCAGTCCTTCCTTTTGAACTGAATGGGCACATGCTGTCTCCACTACACACACCAAGCTGTTCTCTGAATCACTCTTTCACACTATTGAAAGGCCAGAGATATTTCCTGGAGACAGCGAATGACTAGATAACATGAAATGCACCCCCAGATTGACTCAGCTGGTTAGTTGTACACCTGAGAGACCACTGTCCATGCTAGAGGCCGATGCCTTTGTACCACTGTAGTGGTACAGCAGTCTCTGAATCTCTCCGGCATAACACACCTTGAAAACCTGTTCCTTCAGTATGTTATATGTTTCTGACTCCTAATGTTACTGCAACAAATGATGCTCCGCTGTCCAAGGACAGTTGCTGCTTGCAGTTCTGCAATTTACCACGTGCTTTTTACCATGTGCTTTTTACCACGTGCTTTTTACCACGTGATTTTTACCATGTGCTTTTTATAATATGCTTTTTACCACGTGCTTTTTACCATGTGCTTTTTACCATGTGCTTTTTATAATATGCTTTTTACCATGTGCTTTTTACCATGTGCTTTTTACCATGTGCTTTTTACCAAGTGCTTTTTACCACGTGCTTTTTACCATGTGCTTTTTACCACGTGCTTTTTACCATGTGCTTTTTACCTTTTTACTGACACATAACTTGTTGCACATGTGACATGGTCGCACATGTGGCATGGTCTGCCATTAACGACTCTGGATCTGCACATGTGACTTGGTCTACCATTAACAACTATGGATCACAAGTTTTTTGCAACTCATTACTTCTAATCTGAATGCGCACCTTCATTTACATATTATATACTGTGTGTGTGTGTGTGTGTGTGTGTGTGTGTGTGTGTGTGTGTGTGTGTGTGTGCGTGTTTATAAATATATATATACTAAATGTATACTGTATGCTATATATACAGAGAGAGACAGAGAATGTATATCCCCCTGTCCTATACTTGGGTATGAATCACAGCATGCCTGCACATTGCCACTTCATGCACAGTGCTGCCTAGATGAGACACACCACATCTATGTATCTCAGCCAGTAAGCCATTACATGGCTTCAGAGAAACAAAATAACAGGTCCAGACAGGAGGCAAAAACATTATACTGCTGCATTAGTAGACAAAACAAAATAAATGAAAGTAAACATCCATTTATATAAGAACACACAGTGTGGAAGGGGCAGAACAAGGAATGTGGGAAATATAATGATGGTAATATAATATGAAGTAATAAAGCATTTATTGGAGAAGGTATCGTTCTTAAACATACTGTCACTAGTCCCTGTGGAACAATTACGCTATTTTATTTCTATCCATTACAAGAGCATGTGTGTTTAACAAGAGTAATTATATGATGTACTTACTTTCTTTTCTTAGCATTCTATAAATTGTTTTGGGTATGGATGATACCTGTTTGATGTCATTTAAAGGTTGGGGACTAAAGGTCTGCATTCTTCAGAATTACATACTCTAGGGTAGCCATTTCTATCGAGATACATACCAGGCAGACATTTTAAGCAGGTTACATCCCACGCAAGGTGTTGATTTGGCAGGGGTGTTTAGGACTTTGTGTTGGATGTACATGGTCTGGGAATGAAGAAGGTGATTTATAATAAGCTTTTAGGACTGCCTATGGCTACATTTCTCAGTATGAATGACAACAGATCTCTTTTAAATGTCTTTATTAGTCTCAGCTGATATAGTGATACTGCTTTAGTTGTCTGGTTGTTTTGCTGTACATAACTCTGCATGTTTAGGCACTGCTTTATTTAGACTTGCCAGAAGCTGACTCTATACAGTTTGTGTGGCAACATTCTGAATCATATTTCTGAAAAAAAAAAAAAAAACTCCCTGACCTGAACAGACATCAGTGTTGTTGTCGCTGATGGAAGTGTCTGGAAACTGTTTCACCTGTTAACAGATCTTTTAATTGTACATCGGTAACTTACATGACATGGTACCAAAGATTCAATGAAGTGTTTGAGAACATGGTGGAAATTAGGTGGTGCACACAGAACGTTGATTGACTCTGAGTCCACATCATTATGTATGAAGCTCAGTCTAGGGGTCAGTCATTTGCATGCCTTTTGAGAATAAACAAAATTAGAGCGTGGTAGTACTCGTATATAAACAAATGCTATTAAAGTAATAAACACGCTCATAATCTTTACCTGTCCCAGTTTAATTTACCTACTTAGACTCAAGCTTCGGGTTATAACTGACACTTGGTATTGCTGTTTAAAATTATCTCAACATTCATTCTGGGAACACCCAATATTTTCTCATCTGAATGCTGTACGCCAGTTGTGGCACATCCCCAGGATCTGTCTTGGTCAATCAGCATTCAGACTTCATGCTGTTGGACTCTGGTCAAGCCACAGTGAGTTCTATTGACATTTAATTTAGATAAAGATGCATTGGAAGTTGGATACCCCTACAGGGGAAGCCTTGGTGGGTTCCATCTGTTGTTCGCAGTGGGTGATGATGATTTAAAAACTTCATCTTTGAAAAGAGGCTTTAATGAGAGATCAGAGTGTCATCGGTTGAAATCACACCATTACATTTATCAGATGATTATTTGCTCTGACAGTGACAAAGCCATAAAACTGTATCAAGCTGAAGTTAAATATAGGATACAATTATTGCGTTCCAGGTCTCGGCACTCTAGAAAATATTAGACATTACCAAATAAATTTCAATATACTTGTTTGAGGTGAAAATTGGCCTGAAGTTGTCTGACTCGTCATTTTCTTTCATCACCATTTATTTATTATTATTATATTTTTGAATGTGTAAGTTGTATGACATGTACTTGAATGTTCATTTCAGTGAATAACAAATCATTGGACCCAAATGTTTTACAGAACATGTAATTGAAAGTCATGTCACTGATTGTAGTATAGCTACAGCCAGCTCTGTAATATAGAAGCAGGAATTTGTAGGTGTGTGTGTGTGTGTGTGTGTGTGTGTGTGTGTGTGTGTGTGTGTGTGTGTGTGTGTGTGAAAAAGCTTTACTTGGTGATTGGGGTTACATATACGCAATCAGTGCTAGGGTGCTTCGGGTTTTTGCACTGGCAATGATTTCCTGTATGAGGTCTTTTGACATTTTCCTCTACAACTGTATGACCATGGATTTAGTGTAATTATGGAAGGGAGTGCAGAAGGGGACAAGACCCCCACATATTGTAATGCTGAGGGACTTGCCTGCTACAAAAATTCTTGTTTGAAACACTTTCCCTGGGCTGCTGTTGCTGCATGACATTTCAGCTTTTTGGAATTTGAATAAATGGTGTTTCACTGAAATAGGTTTTCAACCACTTAGAATCAATGATTCACCTCCCAGTGAAATGGGGATTTGACCAAATGTCCTATACTCTTTTTAGCTTATGGCCCTTTGTTCCAGTGAGACCCAGAGTGTGACTGTTCTGATTAGAGGAACTCTGTCGGGGAGTTTGGAGAGATTCTCCTCCTCTTCTTCCAGCGGTGGGGATCTTTGTTTCACTATAAGCCTTCACAGTAGCAATGCTAGAGGGGGCTGTCCTGTCAATACAGAAGAACATGTTCGACTCCTAGTGTAGGAGAATTATGGCTTTCTGTTCTTTATAACAGGAACCAAACATGTAGTTTTATCCAGTAGCAGTGCATTGAAACTGGTGCACTGGCATCAGAGGAATAAATGGGAACAGCTAGAAGGGAACCCATTATGACAACAACGAAGAGAAAATGTTAGTGCTTTTTATCACAATACCAGATGTCTTGTGAAGTCCTATCTTGTAAGATGGTGATTTGTCAGATTGTAGGACTGTGTCCTGGAATGAAGCAGTTGTGGTCCATTGCAGGGTTGTCAGAGGTTGGTTAGTCACAAGTATGTTGAACAGATGGGAGTAAGAGAAAGAGAAGACCGGAGAACTGGAACCTGTGATCATGCAAACGCTGACTCTAGCCCTGACAGTAATCAGGAATGCACATAGTGTGTGGTTTACCTGATTAAGTTTCATTTCAGTGACAACCACTCAGGTGAACCAGCACTCACTGAGAGTTTGTGTAGTTGGGAACAAACTCAACACTAGCTGTGAAGGCAGCTTCCCTGCACTTGCTTAGTGTTAACTCAGAACCTGCAAAACTTTGAGGTACATTCTAAAAACTTTCAGGGTGTGCCTTTTTGCTTAAGTCAGATTTATCAAATTAGGTTTCACTGGAGCAAGCACATTTGGAAAAATAATTACCATGTCCAGCAAATCTACCAAACTCAGCATTGCCGGTATGTTAGGTTTATATTTTAACAATCACAGTAATGCAGTTCTGTCAAAAATGAGCATGTTTAAATAGCGTTAACATTACCATTACCTAAGACATTGTTTGCATTCCTTATAATCAAAAAACAAGTAATCTCCGTGGTATCCCCGAAGTCTCAAAACAACCCATTAAAGTGTAGTGGGTTCAGAAACAAAACAGTGTAAGAAACTTCTCTGTGTGGAAGATTTTCAGTCCATATATTTCTAGTTAATCACTGTATATTAATCAGATCAGACAATAGTAGTATAAGTAGCGAACATAAACTCGTCAAGTCAAAACAAAACAAAACAAAAAGTAATAATAGAAAATATATAATTGTACAGCGTTACTAAGTATTCAAAAGTAATCCAAGCAAGGCAGGCAGTCTGTTTCCAGTCGAAAATCCTTTATTAAGTACAGAGACAAGCGATCCAAGTAAAACAAAAATAGAGTAATGATTTCCTCACAAGCTTTCTAAATATATATATACTTTTTATCAGGCATGGGAGTGGTTTATTGTGCTGTAAAACAAAGTGTTATTGGTACACATGTTAAATTCATATCCCTTCCCCCATCAGTGTGACATTCCAGCTGGTCCTGCCCTACTTAGTAGCTGTCATAATAATATATAACCCTTATGTACTTTAAATAAAATTATATAATGATGTGGTACCTCTTATTTAACCAAATTATTATGTAGATTATTAAGTCTGTGATTTTATCCAAGACAATATACTACATGGTTGGAAATATATCAACCATAGTTCATTTGGCAATAAAAATATATATATATATATATATATATATATATATATATATATATATATATATACATATGCATTTTGCATGTAAAAATAAATTTCACTGATGGGGGAAGGGATGTGAATTTAACATGTGTACCAATAATACTTTGTTTTACAGCACAATAAACCACTCCCATGCCTGATAAAAAGTATATATATCTTTAGAAAGCTTGCGAGGAAATTATTACTCTATTTTTGTTTTACTTGGATCACTTGTCTGTGTACTTAATAAAGGAACAGACTGCCTGCCTTGCTTGGATTACTTTCCACTACTTAGTAATGCTATACAATTATATATTTTCTATTATTATTTTTGTTTTGTTTTGACTTAAGATGAGTTTAAGTTTGCTACTTCTACTACTGTTGTCTGATCTGATTAATATACAATGATTAACTAGAAATATATGGACTGAAAATCTTCCACACAGAGAAGTTTCTTACATTCCCTATAATCAATACATTATATCTTAAATATAATAGAGGATATGTCAAGCTTTTTAGGCATCTAGTTTTCGATGCAAGGCAACCACTTTAGGTCTGGTAATATGTCTGATGTTACTGCCTAGTCACAGTGGACTTTTTGGGGAAGTGTTTTACAGTT
>NC_056739.1:847100204-847127704 GCF_019279795.1 Protopterus annectens | reverse complement strand
GTGGTGATATCAGTATTATACAAGAGAAATTAACTGTTTAAAAAAAGTTTTTTCATACATCTTTTTTATACACATAATTTGTGTACTAGGTGTTTCTGCAGGCATCCCTTTTCACTGAAACAGTTTAATGGATTGTGTATGAAATGTACTATGCACACTCGCATGCATGTCACCAGTGTTTTATATGTAGACACGTAGAGTACAAATGGTATTTATTTTGAGCCACTTTCATTGCAGCATTGCTAGGCTCTACATACATTTTTTTTTACTGAGTTTTTTTTCTTTTAATTTTGATCCATAAGATAATAACATTTGTGGCATTCTGGCATATCATTGAAGGTTGAAGCCAGTAAATAATGGCAAACATTTGAGTTTCTGACTTTGTATCTTTCAGAAAATGCATGCTAATGGAAAACCTTCTAGTAACTTTCTAAGTTTATAAGAGCAATGTTTAAAACCTGACCCTGATTTTTGGACCTTTGTCCTCCTATTATTTTGGCAATGTCCAGATTTCTTGAACTTAGATGCATTGTAAATTCAAGTAGTCTGCTCTCCAGAAATGAGAATACAGAAAGTGCTATAGTTTATATTTATCAAACTTGTCAGAGTTGTAATGGAAGCATGTTCATTTTTGTTTACTGCTGGGCTAAATGGGCCTTTCTGTGGTGGTCCTTATCCCATTTTACCATTAGGTTCTGGGCTGTTTATTTTAAAAGTGTATAATCGCCAGGGACATACTAATTTGGGGCTTGTGGGATTAAGGAGGATGATGCTAGCTCATGCCCCAGTGAACTAGTGATCTTTGAACTCCCAAAATCTCCTACAGCAAACCCATTTAAGGACTACCAACAGTCAAATCTAAACCTTCTCTGTGACAAGAAAGCAAACTTTACTTATGACTGCATCTCCATGGGCCTTAGTTCAACAGTGGGTTTCTCTAAGGAATTCTATACCCATTTAGAAAAATGCACAGAGCTAGCAGCCCATAACAGAACCAAGTATCATGGGAAATTCCAAAACAAACCACCCTAATGGTCTGCCACCATAAATATCTATAAGAAAAAATAAAGAAACTCCTTAAATTATTTAGAAGATCGAAAACCTGTCTTCTCAAGGATATTATCAAATGCATTACAAAAATAATGAAGAACATGAGATTCAACAAAGGAGCCTGTGAATGAAAGCTGGCCTCTGAAGCCAAATATAATTAAAATCCTTCTTTTGCTATGTTAGAGAACTCAAAAACAATACCATGCACTGCTTAGAATATCTTCATAATAATGCCCTCTATTAAGACACAGTAGACATCACCAATGTCTTTGCAAACAGATTTAGTACCGGATTTACCCATGAGACGTTTATCCAAAGCCCTCAAAGTAACTGGATCCTTACTCCTCCAACTATCTCTTTTACTGACCATTTACTGAAAGTGCTAAGCACAACCAATAAATACTTCTTCATTGGGACCTGACAATATACCGGGGTACTTAACTGGGTCAAACAAGCTCCTGCAGACATGGTCCTTAAAATCTTTAGCCTCTTTAGCTACTGGTTTTGTCCCTGCTGAGTGGTACACTGCAGTGGTGACACTGCTCATAAGGACAGTAGCCTTACAATGGGTCCCAAAGAATTACAGACCTATCAACCTTACAAACCTCTTCTGCAAAGCCATGTGATATATTTTAACTCACCTCATAAACTGCAATATCAAGAATCATATTTGACTTGACCTCAACAGTTTGGCTATGTGAAAGGTAGATCCTGCCTATTCAACCTGTTAAACGTCTTCAAAAGCATTATTAAAGCTATACATAGTGTCCATACATGGACTATGGAATATCTTGACCTGGTCAAAGCCACCAGCACCATAACCCATGCTGTATCATGCAAAAGATAAACCCATATGTAGTAAGATGGATTGCAAACTGGCTGAAAGACAGAGCCCATGCAGCATGAGTTGCAAGTACCTCATCAGAAGATATGAAATAACTAGTGGTGTCTCTGAAGACTTGGTGCCAGAACCTCTCCTTTTTGCTATTTACTTCTGAGATCTACAAGCAGTGAGCCAAGACTTCGGGTTAACAAAGTTACAGATTACTGCAGAGTGAGTATTGTTAAGTCAGCCTATGACACCCAAACCCTCCATGATGAATTCTCACTAGTAAACAATTCCATTTGCTGTAGATCAAGGCTGGTGCTTGATACAACCTTCAATCCATGCTTTTATCCTTTGATGTCCCTAATTACAATGGCCATCTGGAAATAAAATAATGTCTTGCATCTGCAGTGTAAGAAAAGTCAGCAGTTGAAGTGTGAACACAAGGGTCATTGAAGTCTGCTAAGATGTGTACTCCTGGCCAACGTTATAGTGCTATGTATGTTTGTACTACAATTTAGCTGTTACTTTCTTCTGTGAAGGCATCGCATAAAGCCACAGAGAGCTGAGTTGGATATTCCCTGTGTAGAGAAAAGAGTAGGGAAAGCAAATACTTCCAGATGGATTCCACAATAGCAGTAAATCCCCTGAGAACTAGCTCTTGACTTTGAATTAACCATTTACCTCTCTCTATTACGAGTCCTGACTATGACAGTAATTTCTGTCATATTAATCAGCTGATCTACCTGACTGCTAGTGTAATAGTTTTGGCAGTCATATATTTGCATTTTACACTGTCAAGTGATTGCCTGTGCTCCTGCTCACACTGTAAGGTGATTGGCTGTGCTTCTGCTCACGCTCTCAGGTGATTCCCTGTGCTCCTGTTCACGCTGTCAGTTGATTTCCTGTGCTCCTGCTCACACTGTCAGGTGAGTGGCTGTGTTCCTGCTCACACTGTCCAGTGATTGTCTGTGCTCCTGCAACACTGTCAGGTGATTGGCTGCACTCCTGCTCACACTGTCAGGTGAGTGGCTGTGTTCCTGCTCACACTGTCCAGTGATTGTCTGCGCTCCTGCAACACTGTCAGGTGATTGGCTGTGCTCCTGCTCACACTGTCAAGTGATTGCCTGTGCTCCTGCTCACACTATCAGGTGATTAGCTGTGCTCCTGCTCACACTGTTAGGTGATTGGCTGTGCTACTGCTTACACTGTCAAGTGATTGCCTGTGCTCCTGCTCACACTGTCAGATGATTGGCTATATTCCTGCTCACAATGTCAGGTGATGGGCTGTGCTCCTGCTCTGCATCTAGGCAGTGGAACTCTCTACCCTTTTCCATCTAACAAATTAACAAAAGTGAGCCATTCAGGAATGAACTTGGACAGCACCTTAGGAATAATCATCTCTGTCCCTGTCCTAGCCCTCACCAACACCTTATAGGTGACACCCGAAACACTCTAAGTAAAGTTTTATTCCTACTTGGAAACCTCTCTTCTTTCTCACTTCCACTTAGTAGTATCTATTTAGCTGAAATGTACACAGTGTAATTTTATTCTCACAGCTTTTCATCTAGGTGAGCTGCAACTCTGTACCTACACACTCTTGACTGGATTCTGAAGCGCTCTTCTTTCACGTCAAACTTTTATTCACCTGGTGCAAAAACTAGTAACATTTGTTGGCTCTAGTAGTGTAGTGGTTAGTGTTGTTGCCTCACGGCAAGAGGTTTGCCAGTTTGATTCTTGCCTGGAGCTCCTTTTGTGCAGAGGCTGTATGCCCTCCCTGTGGTCAAGTGAGTTTTAAAAGACATGCAGGTAGGTGCATGTGTGTATGTGTATGTCTTTTGTGAAGGATGGGCACCAGGCTGGCAACTTGACACCATAAAAACACCACTGCCAATCAATCTGTAAACCAGTGATCTGCTGTGGTGACCCCTAACCAGTAAAAGCCAAAAGACATTGCTTTGTGTCTATGCAAATGTTTACTTGGCTTCTATATTATTCTGTTGTTACTTCAAAATAACTTTGGACTTCTTTCTGGAGTGCTATTAACTAGTAAGTCTTTATTATCCTAAAGAAAATGTTTTTAGTATGTGTAATGTAGTGTTCCATTATTATAACTGAATTTTCATTCAAATTGTACTACATTTTGAAATTTGAATTTTGTGTATCTGTTTGTTTAGTGTTTTTAAATCCATTTTATATTAGATATTTATCTTATGTATTGTGTTTGTATGGCTGTACTGTGGATCTTTTCTCCCCAGGCCTACACTGAGAAGAGTTATTTTACATGCCCCTCTGGACCACCCCAGTAACCAAATGCAAGCAAATAAACAGAAAAATTACTCTTGATCTACTATAAGTGGGAGGAAATAATCCGTCAGCAACTGACCACATGGACATGTTTCAGACAGAAACACTGCTGAGATATAATTTCATTGTATATTATTGTTGAGCTGTTTCATCAGATGCAGCATCTAACTTCAGAATGAATGCAAAACAATATTACACATTCAGATTTAAACAGGATAAATGAACCAATCACAATTGGACTATATCATGTAATAAAAACATAATATAACTAAACCGTAAAGTGCTTGCTATAAGTATAATATAAATAAATCAAACCTAGCATTATTACATAACTTTAAAACACTAAATAATTATACAGGGAACCTCTTGCTGTGAGGTGAGAGCACAATCTACTATACAGTGAACACACAAAATTCCTTCTGCTCATTTTGACACAGTAGAAATCTGTCCTTAAAATATGTGCCTCAGATAATCATGTTTTCCATCCTTTTTACCAGTCTTTGTGCGAGAGAGCTTTTGCCAAATCTTCATCTGAAACCTGACATACATATGTGTCTCAATTACAAATGAGTTGCTTTCTGTATAAGTGACTTGGTCTGGTGTAACATTGGGCTTATACTAGCATAATTCAAGTACACTGAAAGAATTCTTTTGGAACTGGGACTCTGGAAACTTATTTTTAGCTCTGTCTAATATAGTAATTCTGGTGATGTTTTACAACAGTACCCCTCCCTCGATGCACAGTAGCAAGGCCCACCCAAACCCCGCCCAATACCCAGCACTAGATGATTTTTTTCAATATCGTTGAATAAACATGCTGATGTTTTGTTCGCCCACATGAATATTCATCCTAGATTGCCAGCATGCAGAAAAGATACATAAAATAAAATAATCAGTTATGCACAGTTAAACATTCCCGAAGGTGGAGAGATAGGGCGCTTATGAAAAGCATCTGTGGAGAACAAAGTTTGAAGCTTACACTCTGTACAGGCCAGTGCAGTCAACCAAGCAGGGACAAACCTCAACAAAATCAGGGGCAAATTCAGAAGTAATCAGGAACAATTGCTTACTCTTTAAGCTCCAACAGATTATTTAGACCCTTATTGACTTATTTGTGCTGATAAAGACAAGTTTGTATTCCCAACACTGTAAAGACGACCGGATTGCCAAAACACAACTTCAGATGGGGGAGTTTTTAACACAAAACGGGCACACCCTCATTGCTCTCCCAAATGGAAAGTAGCATTTTTTGTAGGTATACTGAAGTATTTCTTTCTTGCGATGACAGAAACAGTGGAAATGATCAAGCAGTTTGTAAATACTATAGCTGCATGGCTCACAGCTTTTCATTTCTACACTGACAAACACTTAACACCAACTTGTGTTTTCATACTTAAAAAGCATTCTTCTGATGAAGTAATAGATGTGTTATGTCATTTTAAATGTTTTTTTCATACCTAAAAAGCATTATTTTGCTGAATTAATATATGCTACATAAATATACCAAGTCCGAGATCGCACTACTTTGAACAAAAGGGTAAACTATGATTAGACAATGAATTTTATTGATATCAAAAGCAAATCTGCCTGGTATGTCAATCATGCATCATTTGCATAATACATCACAGCCACTAGGCATGTCAATCACTCTGGCTACGCCCATTCCTGCACGAAACAACTAGGGGTACTGTTGTAAAACATCGCTGTAATTGCATGCTAATAATTTACTTTGCTGTTTCATTTAAAGTTCTTTATGAATTGTTATTTTAGGTGCCATCTTTATTTATTTATATGTTTTTATATACTGTATTTTTTTTATTTATTTTCATAAAGCCTGGATCTTTTTAAGTAAATATAAATCTATATCTGAAATAATTCCAGTAGTTATGGTTTTCCCTGTACCAAAGTAGTAATTTTCTACATCTTAACATTTGATAAAAAAAATGTTTTTATTAACCATTTTTGCACAATTTGTTGCATTTTACTTAATGAAGAGAAGTCACAAACCCCTTGCACTAAACACAAGTGAGTGAAACAAAAGTAATCTAACACAAACTTCATCTAAATAACTCGTAAAACATAAAATAAAAATCTGTTTGTTTCAAGTTGGCAAGCCACCATGACTTCCCTATTTGGGGATCTTGTCCTCCCAGACCCCCTAACCTTTATATACCAAGTCCATGGTTGCACACAGTGAGGTGGAAAGGGGAAGCACCACTGAAAGAGTACCACAGAACATATAATCCAACAGACTGTGATAAAGCAAACTGCAATACTATTTACACATCTAGAAGAAAACTTAACAGAAAGGCTGACAAAATGATAAGCTTTACTTATTATCAGGGGGGTAGGACATAGTATGTAGTGTAGGTCAGCATTAGAAAAAAATATGAAAGAATAGCCTTCTGAGCTATTCCAGCAAACCTAAAACACCAAGCAGCAGCAGTAAGAAATATTTATAAATTAAATGCCAAGCAGTAGTAAACATCTTGTTTTGATCAAAATTTCTTCATTTTTTTATGTTCTTCATACCAATGCAACAAGTCATCTTGTTAGGATTAAAAATAGCTTCACTTCTTAGTAGCAAAACAACAAATCTTTATTGTGTAAAACTTTTATAAATGGCAGATAAGTGTTGTGCTTATGTAAAAAAACTAGAAATAGATCTTGTGTTTATACATAATTAAAAAACAAAGAAAAAAATCAACATTCTGTATAATTCTATAGAACTGTAAACATAAACGTGTGATTGGTGAAAACCTGAGTGTATCTTAGAATATATATTATACAACAACCCCCCCATTAATATTCCAAAACGTGCACGCTGATTGGTCAGCGTACATGTTGTAAATCAGACTTAAACTAATGGAAAAAGGTCCGGTCGCCCGGACTTTTTCCATTAGTATGTCTTTTTTTACAGCAACTAAGAACACAAGATCTCCGTTGCTTTTTACATACTGTCTCGCTATGTTAAAGGAGTTTAACATAGCGAGACAGCTTTACAAAAAGTAACGGAGATCTTGCTTTTCCGTTGCTATTTTTAAAGCTGTCTCGCTATGTTAAATGGGTTTAACACAGAGAGACAGCTTTAAAAAAAGCAGCAGAGATTCTCTGTTGCTTTTTTTAAAGCTGTCTCGCTATGTTAAACTCCTTTAACATAGCGAGACACTTTGTAAAAAGCAATGGAGATCTTGCTTTCTCTGTTGCTTTTTTAAAGCTGTCTCGCTATGTTAAACTCATTTAACATAGCGAGACACTTTGTAAGAATCAATGGAGATCTTACTTTCTCCGTTGCTTCCACCCACAGCTCTGATGTACTGCATAAGCATACACATCCGCAGTACATCAGAACTGCCACAGAATACCAAACAGCTGCGGAAGGGCAGCAAGGAGGCATTATACAATGCCATTATTTAAGAAAAGTAATTATTTTTTTTCTTAAATAATGTCATTGTATAATAGCAATAACCCACTTCTAGGTGTGGGTAATGCTGGATTTACCCACGGTTGCCTTTGTTTGGCCACTCGGGCTTTGCCCTCCTGACCAAACCACACCAACCGTGGGTAAATCCAGCATTACCCACACCCAGGCATGGGTTATTGCTATATTAGAATATAGGTGGTTTTAATATTCCAATGGTTATCTTGCTTCCAACTTCTATGTGATTGGATGGAGTGTTTGCAGCCAGGAAATACAGTAGTAAAACAAACGAGAGAACTTTGAAAAAACTGGTGTACTATAAGTTTTCTAAATGCATCTGTCAGGATGTAGTAATTGGGGTCTATATGTTTGGTGTTTTTTATATATACATAAGTTTGTCTTAACAGGTGTTAACCAATTAATGAACTATGTAGGCTATCTTGCCTAAAATGCATACTACACTAACCATTGTCTCTGTGACTGGATAAAGAAACAGTACATGGGAAATCAGGATGCAAAATCTGACTGGTGAAATATTGAAGTGCTGGTATGCTATTGGTCTTAAAACAAACACCACTGATAACTTCATAATTTGGGTTATGTGTGATATGTATTTTTTATTGAAACTAAATGTTGTTCTTGTTGTTGTTCAGCAGATTATCAGTTAAATAATAATAATTTTTTTAAATTACACAGGAGAATTTAAATCAGCTGTGGTGGTGGTGCTGCTGTAGCATTGTTGCCTCATAGCAAGACGTTGTCCTGTTCGACTCTCAGCTAGACCGCCTTCTGTGTGGAGGCATACGTGAATGGGGCATGCCTTCGTTGAAGGTTGTGCATCAGGGCTGGTAACCCGGTATGTAAAAATCCACTACCAATCATTAGCGGACCGGAGTTCCACTGTGGCGACCCCTAACCGAGAAAAGCCAAAAGACACAAACAAACATAGGAGAATTTAAATAATAAGGAATGCATCCCCACTTAAAAACATCTCTGTATGTTAAAATTTAATAAATATAACTTGTCTGTATTGCTTCCTCTCAGGTGGAACCTTTTAATTTGAAAGAAAACTTTTTATGCACAGAAGTACAATAACTAATAACCAATTAATAATTAAAAATTAATAATAATAACTAATTGTATAAATCTCCACCAAAGTCAAATTAAATCAGGAAAGTTTGGCTGTCAGTAATAAGCATGGTGATGGAGTCTCCTAAGACTGAGAACGCTGGTGATGGAAATCTGAGTGTTACATTCTGGTGGTTTACATGCTTCTAGTCTGATCTGCCATTCTAATTTGTGTTTTTCCAGTTTGTCATTTAATGATCCTTGTAGTTATTCTCTTGGTATATGATCTAAAATATGAAACTGGAATGTCTTTTGTCTGGGTTGATCTTGGTTGTGTTTAGCTAGTGTGTTGTTGTTGCTGTATTGGATGTCTGTAAGGTGTCTAGCAGTTCCGGTTTTAAGTCTGTTGGTAGTTTTCAAGATATAGAAGGCAGGGCATCGGGTTCATTGGGCCCTGTACACTACTGATTCCGAATTGCAATTCCCTGATTCAGGGCTGTGATAGTAGCGGTCAGTGTTAGGGCAGTGGAAACCTGTTTTATTGCTCATGTGCTTACAGTAACTGAAGTTGGGTGGTCCACAAGGGAATGTACCCTTCAGGGAGTTGAGTTGGTCAGTGGTTGTTCTGCTCATTTTTTCAACAAAATGTCTGATATTCCTGTTTCTCTGAATGTTGAAACTATTTTTTTTCTTTTAGTATATTGCTTAACATTAGGTTATTCTTGAGAATACTTCAGTTGTCCTTAATGATGTCCATTATAACTCTGCAGTCAGTGAAGTAAGTAACCATCATGGTGATGCCTTTATACCCCTCATTGTGGTTTCTATTCCTTTAGTTCTGTGGCTGTTGTAAAAGTAAGGGTAATCGGGGTTGGTGTTTTTTTTTTTTTGGAGGGAGATAGGTTCACGTATCCCAAAGGTGAACTTTTTACTGTAACCACTGGCAAGGAAATATTTCTATAGGTCTACTATATTGATGGTGAAATTTCTTAGTTCTTTCGATACTCTCAAAATCCTGAGGCCCTGGGATTTAACCATGTTCTTCTTAGTCTGGAAAGGATACATACTGTCCCGATGCAATAATAAGTTTACTCTGGTGGGTTCTTGGTATAGGTTATTTGAGATCCAGTCAAAGCCTTCCTGTTTTGAAATTGTGAGGTCTAGGAAATTAGCACTGTCTTTGTTGTGGGAAGTTGTAAAGTTCAGGAAATTAATGGAGTTCCAAATGTAGTTGAAAAATTCCGGTAACCTTGCCTCCATGCTGTTCTAAATAATAAAAATGTCATCTATGTATGAAAAGTAAATACGATATATTACTGTGAAGTTAATTAATAACAGATAAAGTCTTACCACAAAAACAGGACAATAAGGGAAAGGAAGGGGAGAAATCAAATGCCAACATGGACGTATTGAATAAAGAAAACTATAAAGCAATTAAGACAAGAAGTGTTGCTGTTAGAAGAGTACAGAAGAGGGAACAGATCAACAAAAATGCTTAGAAAGATAAAAGCAATGTATAATATCAGAACATACCAGTATGTATTGTACACTATTGCAAATAAGAATCTAAAGATAGCAGTCAGACAGTAAAACCTAGAGGATATGCAGATAAATATCAAGGAAAAGTACAAAATAAGCAATTAATTGATGGCCCAAAAATGTTTTATAGAGAAGTGGGTAACAAGGCAAAATGAATAGAAACACCATCAGAAAAAGACAAAAGAGGCACTTTTTGGAGAAATATCTCTGAAGATCCTGTGGAATGCAACAAAGATGCTGAATGTATAGAAGTAAAAGAAACAATAAGAAGTTCAAATGTATAAGATATGAAATAGGATGAAGTAATGGCCAGAGAAATTAAAACAAAAATGAAGAAAAGCTTCTAATTGGAAAACCCTAGACCAAGATGCAGCACCTAACTTATTGGTAAAAGTATTAACATATTTACATGAGGATTTAGCCCTGAGTAGAACTATTATATACTCACCTCGAATGGACACCAATCTGGTTAACAACAGGAAAAACAATACTCCTTAAGAGTGAATCTGTAGGATATCCTAAAAATTATAGACCAATAACTTGCCTTCCAACAATTTATAAACTGTACACTGGAACTGATGCCGACAGAGTTTATAGTCAATTAAAAGCAAACTCAATTATGACAATGGAACAAAAGGGCAGCAAAAGAATGTCATATGGAAAAAGGATCACTTGTTAAATAAGGTCATAATAGAGAATTGTAGAAAGGGGAAAAAATCTAAGTATGGCATAGATAGACTATAAAAAACATTTGACAACATCCCACATTTATGGATAAAAGAGTGCTTACAAATGTATAATATGCACCGTACAGATCGATTACATTACATTGACCATGAAACAGTGGCAAACCACTTTTCAACTAAGCCATGATCAAAGGACACATTATTATCCTAGGGGTAAAAATTCAAAGGGGAAATTCTAGGGTGACTCTTTGTCACCACTGCTGTTTTGTCTTGTCCTTAACGTATTAACCTATCTACTTCACACATTAGGTCATGGTTACAATTTGGCTCCCAGAAAACAACAAAATGTAAAGACGTCTTATTTTCCATTTGTGAATGATTTAAAACTGTATAGCTCATCAGATGAGGAACTGATGGTACAACTGCAAGGGGTCAAAACTTTCTCAGATGATATAAGAATGTCATTTGGTCTTGATAAATGTGCAAGAGCAACCTTTCAAGCAGGAAAGTTGCAGCACCAAGAAAATATCAGTATAGGATGGGAATGTGATATAAAGGAGCATCAGCAGGAGGGGGTGTATAAATTTATGGGAATTGATGAAAAATTGGCAATAAAAGATGAAAAAATGCAAATAAAACATAGTAAGGAATATTTTGTAGTACTAAAATTAATACTGAAAACAGCCCTGACATCTAGGAGCAAAGTCCAAGCTGTAATCCAATTTGCTATTCCTGTTCTAACTTATATTTTTGGGGTGACTGACTGGCCTCAAAACGTATTGGATCAGCTGGATAGGAATACAAGAAATATGCATTATGCTTATCAAATAATTTATAAAAATCCTTGTTTACCAAGATTATATATTCCCCATTCTGAATTATGTATGGGCTTCCTCAAAATTGATTATATGTGTACATCTGCAGTCATATTACTGCATACATATTTGCTGATCTCACAAGATCCAAACATAGTGAAAGTTTTAAAACATGAGGAGAACAAGTTTAAGATGACATTCCTGCTTAATGAAGCATAAGCATATCAGTGTCAAGTATGAACTGAAATCAAACCAGAAGTAGGCAAAAATCAGGCAGCAACTGAATATGCAAAAAAAACGAAAGAAAGAATACAACATGAATAATCAGATGAGAAGGCAAGAAATGTGCAAAATGCATAACTATAGTTGCAAGTGCAGAAAACTCGTGGAACAACCTCATATCAATCAGGATCTGACACAAGAATGGTTAAGGAGATGTGAATTTAAACCAAAAGACAAAACATTAATATTGGCCGCCCATGATAGTAAACTACATACACGTTAGTTTATAAAGTCCATTGAACATGAAATTGAAACAGACAAATGCAGGTTTTGTAAAACAGAATTGGAAACATTCGCACATCTTGTTGCTGGTGTGATGCACTAATGGCAGAATAATGTTGCCAGACTGTTGCATTGGAGATTGTGCAAACGTTATAATACTGAAGTGACTGAGAAGCATTGAAAATATAAGCCACAAAGTGTTATAGAAAATGATGACGCTTATATCACATGGGATCATCCCTTACCAACAGTTCAAAAAACAGAAGCGAGAAAAGCAGACATAGTAGTAAATGAAAGGAAAACAAAACTAGCATTGATCATGGAAACTGGTACACCCAGTGATTACACAGTCTTATATACAGAGAGTAACAAAGTCATAGAATATCAGGATTTGCAGACAGTAATGAGGGCAATGTGGAAGATGCATACCCAGGCAGTTCTAAGTGATAGGAGCAATGGGCCTCTTAAAAATATATTTTATAATCATATTTAGATATGTTACCGATGGGTCCCCTTTGAAACATCTAAAACCCATAACATCTAATTTCATAACATTGCGACCAGAACATCTAAAACCCATAACATTGAATTTTATAACATCTGACAGTACAAATCATTTGAAAATAACATCCCCTTCACATATAATGACATATAATGACACCAAACTACCAAACACACTTTTTATTATGTTTCTGGAGGGGGGCTTGATACAGTGGGGTTAGGAAATTAACCTGTTCCCACTGTAGTGCGATCTTGGAGTTGGTATATTTAATTTAGGGAGTATGGGGGGCAAAGCCCCCCACATGGGGGGGGGTGCAGGGGTGCTTTCCCCCTGCAGAAACATAGTAAAAAGTGTGTTTGGTAGTTTGGTGTTGTTATATGTGGAGGATATGTTATTTTCTTGTGATTTGTAGTGTTAGATGTTATGAAATTCAATGTTATAGGTTTTAGATGTTTTGGGTTTTAGATGTTCTGGTCTCAATGTTATGAAATTAGATGTTATGGGTTTTAGATGTTTCAAAGTAGGCCCATTACTGATACATGTAACTCCACATAAATTGGAGGAATCACTTCTGGTCACATTGTGGGTGCTGTGAAGAGCACTTCTGCCAAACCACAAAGATTTAAACAATACTAATTTCATGAACTTTAATCATACTTTGTCTTAGGAATGGGGTCCAGCCCAATCATAGTATTAGAAATGCAAAAGACTTGGAAAATTAAAAATAACAGCACCCTACCAAACATATTACATTGTAAATTACATTCATTTTATATATAAAATATTATTAATATTACTATTTTCACTTAATCTTGGTAATGTACAAGCATCCGTTAAAAGCTGCCATTTTAATTCCAGTCTTTCCAAAGTATTTTTCCAATCATGACCTCATAGATTAACACAAACATTTTCCAACACTAAAAATAAACAACCTTGATGCTGCAGATAATACTTAAGGTGTTTACACAGAGCATTTTTAAAGTTGCAGTTGTACTATACAGGTGGTGATATAACCTTGTTTGTTTTTTTTTAATATATTTTTTTTGATTTTTGATTAAAACAAGTTTGCAAACAATCATATATATTCATTTGAAATTTCTCAAATAAAAGTTATAACATGTATATGTTAAATAAGTTATAAGCAAAATAATAACATTGTTAAGTAAAGTATTTACAAAGACATCCTGTAGATTCAATTTAACATGGCAGTTTCTACTGTTTATGTTGTACATCAACAATAAGGAAGAAATAAATCAACTTTGATACTAAAACAAGTAACTGTTTTTCAATAAACTTTGTAAATTAACCCACATTTGAAGATCATGCATCTTTCTAGTAGTTCTAGCATTTATGGTTTTTAATTGTAATTCACAAACACCATTTAACAAATTAGTGAATTCAGGGGATGTAGGAGGAGATTCTGAAGTCCAATTTCTTGTTATTATTTTTCTAGCCACTGCTAGTATTGCCCAGAGTAGAGAATATTTAATTTTTTTGACACAATGTGGAACAGGTGTATTAGAGATCACCAGAGATTTGGTAAGAGTAAATTTATCTGAAAATAATATCTGTAGAAAATCATTTCTTTTCTTCCAAAACAAAATAAGAGCAGAACAATCATAGAACATGTGGACCCAGCCGATATCTGTATCTGGTTTACATTTGTTGCATATGTTCCGCTTTTTGTTTATTTTATTCATTAATTGTGGAGTATAAAATGATATGTTCATAAACCTCCATGTGTATAATCTCCATTTAAGAGATAATGTTGTTTTCCCAGCTGATTTTAAAATATTTTCTTTGTCTTGATCACTAGGATAGCTATTATTAATAGTGTAATAATAATTCCATTGATTCTCTGGGCAAAAGTATGTTTCTGCTCTTATAGTTCTAAAAAAATGAAAGTTTATTAGAGTATGTTTGTGTTGAAGAATTAGTTGAAAACAATGTATTAAGATTGGGGTATCTTCTTTTGTAGTTGGCATAATCATTTGTAATTTGTTGTCTATGAATAGTCAAAGTGTTTTTATGAATTGAAATTCATGTAATATACTTTCAACACTTTTAGTCTTAAAGTCAGATATCAACTGAAACCAAAAGTTAAGTTCTTTTTGATTTAAGAAAGAAACTGTATTTAAATCTGAGGTTATTAATATGCCTTGAGTAAAAGCTATGGGGAATAATAGAGTGAAACACTCCTTATATCTGATATGTTTATTTATTACATTCCTAAAAGTTACTAAGATGTTGTGAATGTAACAAGTTGTGTAGGGAAATATTGTTTGTAAAGTAAAATAATCTTTTAGAATCCATAAAATGGTATTATTTATTATTTCTAACTTAAGAGTAGAAGGTTTCAGTATTAATTGCATGGCGGATGACTCCCATAATAACTTCCATTTAGCTAAGTATGTAATGTCTAAGAATTGAGTAATCACTTTAATTATAGAAGAGATGGAATAGAGAATTAGATCAGGAAAAGCCATCCCTCCATTACTCCAGCTATGTAGGTGTTAATTAAGAGATATTCTTGACTTATTTGGATACCAAAAGAAGTTTAACTTCAGAGAGTTTATTTTATTAATACATTTTTTAGAAGGAAGAAGGAAGAATAAGGATAGATTGGATAATGTATAATATTTTAGGCAAGATAATCATTTTTATGATAGTTAACCTATCTTCTGTAGTGAATGTTATTATTTTCCATTTTGAGATTAGATTTTGAATATTACTAAAACATTTGTCATAGTTAAGTCATATAATTGTTTTAATATCTTTAGCAAGGATAATTCGCAAAAAGTGATTTGGTCTGAGATAAGTGATTGAAAAGTATTATATATCATTTTGTTATTTTTATTTGAATATATGGGTAATATTTTTGTTTTATCTTCATTGAAAGACAATCCAGAGATAGTTTGAAAAGTTTTGATGGAATTTAATAAAGTAGATATTGAAGAGTCATTACCTTTTGTAGTTATAAGGACATCGTCAGCGAATAACTGTAGTTTTGGTATTGTATCTTCATCTATGTTTAGTCCTTCAGTATTCTTGTCATTTCTTATAGCATTTGCCCATGGTTCCATTATTAAAGTGAACAACAATGGCGAAAGAGGACAGCCCTGTTTAGTACCTTTTATAATGGGAATTTTGTTTGAAGTATATGTACCTATTTTTTATATAGGCTAAAGCTTCTTTATATAGATTGTTTAGTAAGTTTATGAAATTATTTGAAAATTCATGCATTTTAGTAGTGTAAACAAATAATCCCAATCTTGAGTCAAAAGTCATATTAATGTCCAAACTAATTAGAGTTAAGTGTTTTTTTTCCTGTGAGAGAAATCTATAAGTGCTAAGGTTCATCTAATGTTATCAAATGTGCTTCTGTTCATTACAAAACCAGTTTGGTCATCATCAATTAAAAAGGGCAAAATGTTCTTCTTTCAGTATAGATGTTCATGAACATCTTATAATCAACATTTAATAAGGATATGGGTCTGTATGAGGAGCAATATTTGGAATCCTTGTTAGATTTTAAGATTGGCAAGATGAACATATATTTCCATGAGGGGGGAATCATAAATTCTGTCTGGGCAATATTATATATATTATGAAGTAATGTTATAGCTGTTTTAGGCATGATTTTATATATTTCAGATATGATGTCAATCATTTCCTGGTGCCTTGTTAGGTTTGAGTTTATTAATTTGAGTTATTATATCATTACATGTGATTTATCAATATTTTCTATCTGTAATGTGTTTAGTTTATTTTTGAGATTTGTATTGATGAAATGTTTTATGTTATCCTTAGATTCAATGGGATGCAAAGATTGATTGATTTATGAAAGTGACTTCTAAATTCTTCTATTATATCCTGTATATTATATACTTCCTTCTTTTTCTTCAAATAATATATGTCTTTGATTTGATTCTGTTTTTTAACCTTTTAGTTTTATTCTTAAGATTAGTTAAGTGTTTAGGGTTTAAAGAATATGTTAGAAATTTATATTTTTCTAATGTAATCATGATTTTATTATGAAGTATTTTTCTATATTCTTCATTACATTTATTCATTTCATCTTTAATATTACTGGATGTGAGTTTATCTTTGTTTTTAAGATACAATGAGTCAAGATTGTTCTGATTAGTGTTTAGATATTTGTCCCAGTTTTTTTCTTTTATTATGGTACCATTTGTTAATTTGTCCATAAATGTAGGCTTTTAAAGCATCCCATATATAAGTGTCATGAGTATTGGATTCTGTATTTATGTTAATAAAAATTTGTATTTCTTCTTTTATAAATGTATGAAATTATTTTAATTGTGTAAGGTATGCTGGTATTCTTTTCATTTGTATATTGGGAAAATTATTTATTTTGAACTCAAATAAAATTGCATTATGATCCGATATTGGACATGAAATGATTTTATTGTATGTTAGGTCATGTAATATTTGAGTGGAAAGTAATATTCTGTCTATTCTAGAATATGACTTGTGTCTGTTAGAGTAAAACATGTATTGTAGTGTGCTAGAACCTGCAACATCATAGATATCCTTTAGTTGATAAGCATTCATAAAATGTATTAGCTGTTTAGCTTGTGGAGTAATTTTTCTCTTCTCCAAGTTTGTTGAGTCTTTTGAGTTTAGGATACAATTAAAATCTCCTGCCATGACTATATTTACTATAAAATAAGATACAATGTGATTTAAATGTTGTCTAATTGTGTTGGTGCCAATACCTGGTAGCCAGTAGTTATTTATTAAAGTATATTTTTTTGTTTATTTCAATTATGGCTAAACATAACAAACCTTCGCTATCTTTATATGTGTTAATTATTATTGGTAGAGGAAGAGATTTGTCCCAAGGAATAGCAGCACCTCTCTTCTTTTTTGTATGTTTAGAACTTACAATAACTATATATTTATTTGTGTTTAAGTATTTGATACTATCTTCTAATAAATGGGTTTCTTGTAAGAAAATGATATTGGGCTTATATAAAGCTAGATATTTGAACATACTGCCTCTTTTTATGGAATTATTAAGACCATTGATATTAATTGAAATACCTCTTAATGTGGTCATATTAAACAAGTCTTAAAAAGATAAGTTTTGTAACATGTCAATATCATATAAGTAATTTGTGTATCTCTCTCCTTTATATTGTGAGTTCTAATTAAATATAATAAACAACTTATCGATGTGGGTAATAATTATTTCATAAACAATATCATTTAAGATGTTATATATGTGAATAATGAAGGATGTCAAAAAAATGTATTAGCAATCTTTGTTACATGTTGTTGTAGGAAAAAAACAAAAACAGCTCCCCGCCTGGAGTTAGAAACTCCTCATCTCAATGGCATCAGCCACTGAGATCAAACCTTCAAGCAGTAACAGCAGAATAAAGCCACCACTTGTTATATATATATTATATAACATCAATTGAAAGTTGTACTGGATAATAGAAAAGAAAAAAAATTAAATCTTATAAAGATTTATTACGTGTCTCATCTGGATTGCTTATTTATTCTAAATGTTAAGGAATTTATGAATATACCCTTATTTAACAGAGAAGTTTATGAGAATATTATAAAGATTATAAAGGAAACTTACTGATATAAAACAAGATTAGACTTATGATGACTATACATAAGAAAGTGAATGTTTAGGTGTAAGTGAGTTGTATGTATGACTTCAAAGACAGAATCAGCATTTTATTTTAAGGTTTGTTTACAAATCTAATTATGCTAAATGCAAATAATTTGAATAACTCTATAAATACAAAAGATATTTGTCTAGTTAAGAAAATGCATAATCTATAATTTGTTAAAGGATGTCAGTATAACCATTCTTCTTGTATTATCAAAGATGACTTATAGTTAAGCTTCTCTATACCAAATAACAGTCAGACATATAGAATAAAAGTTTATTTTTAAAACATAAATATTAAACAATTTGTTAAATGAAAAAAGTATTTAGAAACATTCTTAGCCTATAATATGTGTTTCTAGTAAATATTTACAAAAACATTTATAATTTTGTATTGATTAGACATATAGCATTTTGACACCTTAAGGTCATGTAATATGGTAGGAACCCATAATGACTTAAGGGTACAGAAATATATTAAGCACATGTAATGAGACTGTATGGGGAGACATTCATTTATCAAAGATATACATAAAGAACAACTTCTTCAGTATAATGTTTAGATTAGATAATGCATTTACTAAATAGCATGATTTATTTATAATGTGTCTCAATAATGTTTGTATCTCCTGGTATAATGCAATAACAATGTATACGTATTCTACCAAACAAAAGTGAATAAACTGTAAAAGGTCTTTTGCATCAATGATGTGCATACAACATGTTGAGTCAGTGGTACTACAACTGTAGGCATCTATATTGCAGGAAAGGTTATATCTTATCTATCACAGCAGGTCTATTTTTGTATACATTATCATTAAAATACAGGAGTTTATTACTTATGAATTATGTTAAATATGTGAGGTTTATCAGGAATTATCAGGGAGAATAACACTGCAAATCCTGTGCAGTTATTTTAACAGTACCATAAATAAAACAAGGAGACTGCACAACTTCACCAACCCTGTTATATGTAAAAATCTTCAGTATCTTTTTTTAATGCACTAGATAACTCAACTTTAGTAACAGAGGGGGTAATGCACCACTTCAACATTAATTCGAGCAAACAATCTTATTAACTGATGTATATAAACTGCAGAAGCATATATCCTTTTGTTAAAAGAGTGCAGCTTTAGCAAAATAAAGCATCCATCAGAGAATTGTCAATAAACCCAAATATTCACAAAACAATGCTCTCAGCAGGTGACCACAAGTCAGACTATATACAACTGAATATATGTTCAAATTTATCTGTACCAGGTACTTGCATATATCCACCATTCTAAAGCAGTAAACCTCTAGCCAATCTTCAAGCTTCACCTCTTCTTTGAGATTAGCAATTATAAAATCTTTGCCACATGTAATATATTTAAAATATGTTATATATAATATGTTGACAAATTTTCAATTTAATGTAAGAACTGCCTACCTATAGTCATAACCAGTGTCAGGCACTCATTTTCTTGACTTGTGCTTGTAGTCTGATATGTAACTGCATAGCATTTGTTGATCCACATAGATTTAAACTGTAGGACTCGTTAGCTTTTCTTTTTTCTTTTTTGAAATACTCTGTAAGCAAAAAATTATAACAAAGAGGCCGTTTTTTTGGCAAAAAACAAAGCTATAGTTCCTGAACAGCTTGTCCAGTAGCGATGACATCATCATAGAGCTTCGTAGGACTACATACGTGAAGTAGAAGCTGTGCTTGCCTTTCCAAGATGAAAAGATTTGTACCATAGCACTTTTTCAGTATATACACATAGCTTTTATGAATGAATGCATCTCTGGGTAGTAAATAGTCTCTGGTTTTAATTAAATGTCTTTTAAAATGGAACAAAGTAAAGGACTTAACTGAAACAAAGTAAGGTAGCACATGCCCTGAACTATTCAGGGAAATATAAAGCATAATACTGGGTACCATACTGTTCAGATATGTTATTGTTTGATTTATAGGTAGTTAACATCTTGTTAATAAGAACATTAAGAGAGTATCTCCTTCAATTTTATTTGTTGTAAGAAACATAAGAGCATATATGCAGCTTAATAATGTATAATGAAGGATACATTATATGTTAAGTTTTCCCTTTGTCTTTTATTAGTATCTTCTCATTTTTATTAAGTGATTTATATTCCCTTATTTAGTCATTACATAAAGCTCTCTACCCCTTTCATAGTTATTAACATTTATAATATGTTGTACATAAATAAGATAGTCTGTATTAGTATAAAACAGCAAGTGCATCTTATAATTACAAGTATGCCCTTTTCATTTATTTCATAAAGGATCAAATTATACTTGAATAATAGGTATTATTAATAAGTGATTAAAACTAATTGTTTTTATATTTAATGGGCTATAGGTAACTTTTATAAAGTTTTTTTTTTTTTTTTTTTTTTTTTTTTTAATGAGAAGCTCTTACCTTGCAAGAAGATCACAACAATATAGAATTATCCAATAACAGCATAGATAAAAAAGAAATGAAAAGAAAGAATATAGTTGTATTTATTTATTTGTTCTTTAGTCTCTTTTGCTTTTCAGCAGATTTCCATGTAGAGTTTGAAGCAATTATTTTAAGCAAAGGGTTTGTCCACGCCATTTCTTCTATTTTCTCTAGAACTCTATGGTTTTTAACATAAGGAAGAGCTGAATCCAGGTCTTCAAATATTAGAGTCCCTCTGGAAGGAAAATCTTCAACTTCACAGGAAACAAAAGGTGTGTTTTGATTTGTATCTTTTTCAGTTCTTTGATCAGTGGCAAAAAAACTTTCCTCTTATTTATGACTAGTGAAGAGAGGTCATTGTCAAAGCGAATAATAGAGTCATTATATTTCAGAGGAGATCTAGACAAAGCAGTTTTTAAAACTAACTCTTTATTTGAAGAAGAGAGAAATTTAACAATAACTGACCTAGTTTGCTTTCTGGTAGACTATTTATAGCTGCTAATGACTGGTGTGCTCTCTCAATGCCAAAAGACATAGCCTCTGGTAGGTCTATGATAGTAGGTATCCAGGTGTTGAGAAAAGATGTCATATTGTTTCCTTCTACATTTTCTGGCAAACCAAAGATCCTTAGATTATTTTTGCGAGATCTGTTTTTGAGGTAATCAAGTTTGGAGCTGGGTGTTTTGTTTAAGGAAGAATTCAATGTTGTGTTTATTTTCCATTATTTTGCCATCCATATCATTCAAAGATTCCTCAATGCCAGTTATTTGGATTTTTTGCTGTTTCAGATCTTCGTGTAGTAATTCCATTTGTTTAGTAGCTTTCTCTTTAAAATTGTCTATTTTACAATCAATTTTATCTATCTTGGTAGATAAATCATGTATGCTAGACACAAGAGTTTGTAGTTCTCTTCTGAGACTGGCATCTTGACTGGCTGTCTTGTTTAAGGACATGAGGAAAACTAGTCAGATGAGAAGATATTTTCAACATAAAATTTTGAATGGAAATGATGTCTTCAGAATATTTTTTTGTAGATGTTCTTGAAGATGAAGTTGAAAACTATATAATTATGTAAAAAAATGATCAAAGTTCCCAGTTTGAAGACAAAAATCCAGTACAAATAGAAATTATTAAGTGGAGCTAGTGCATTCTGCTGCTACTTAGAACCCATGTAGCCACGCCCCTCTGTCCTTGTTCTTTAATTCTTAATAGCTTTTTTCAATATAAAATGCCTGACATGTTTTACAAAAGAAATTTGTATAATGTTGTATAAACAGTTAACATTTATAATGAGAATGATGTTCACATCTCTTCAGCAGTGTATGCTGCTTCGTTAAACGCACCATTCTCAGTCGACCAGCAGCATTCAGAAGATTAACGCCATCAACTACTAATGATTTTCTTTTTGTATCCCTATATTTCAGTTTTCATGTTCCTCTTCAGTAATATTCTCTGCTAAGGGTATCACTGTACTAGGCAGGTTTTCCACATAACTTATGAAAAAGAGGCATTTCTTGCAAGTAAATTTATAAAATCTCGGTATTCTGTGTTTTCTCACACTTTCTAATTTTATTAACAGGATATGGTAGTACAATGACTCTCTCATGCTGTATGTATGCTACAGTACACAACAGAACACCAATTTGCTGCCTTTCTGTAATTTTTAACTTTGCCATGAGATAGCAGTTAGTCAACATTTCCTTTCATTTTTATTGAATGGAACAATCTCTGCCACATTTTTCTTTTTTTTCCTGTTTGGTCTCTGAAGTACATATTATTTCAATGAACATGGGCTATCAAGTGTCAGTGGTAGATGAGCATGTGCAAAGGTCTGCTGTCATTAAGATTTATTAATTAAATAAGAAAAATGCAGCACGTCGGTCATCTAGGAATTTATTTTTTAAGTTTTACATTGGTCCACTGCTGCCTTTTTTTATGAACTTTGTGTTCTCTTTTGTCCCTTACAAATAATTTTAACATGTTATTTGGGAGACTTAGCTTGGCCTGAGTTCATCCCCCCACACACACAGTAACATTACTGTCTATTTTTATTCTCTGACCAAGTATAAACAGATTTCATCATTAGTGTCAATATTATTCAGCACTAGTTTGCCAGGGATATTAAGGTATATGTATACATATTAAAGCAATTAACTTATAAACTAAAAGTACAATAGCAGCTATTGAAATGGTATTCACTCCTTCTCTGCCATGATCATTTATTCTTAACATTTTCACTGAAATACAGAAACTGAAACTACAAAGTAGAGTTCATCAAAAGTATTTATACTTCACCCTGCTCTTATAAAATTATATTATATAATGCTTATATAGGTCAAGTGACTCTCTGGGCAACATTATCTAATTATATTTGCTGCAAAAGAAACACTGCAGAGTAGAAAAACATCTGACTTTTCTAGTGTACAGTTGCCTATTTATTGCAAGTGGAGTAATCATCAGGTTTTATATTTGACATGACTGTCATGAAAATGAACAGATGTACTGTTAGGAATTTAGCTATTTATAACAAACTATGTGAATACTAGAAAATATACACAATTTACAATAATTTCAATTTCTGAATTTAACTCTGGCAATAAAAATGTGTTAAGAACATTGTTGAATACCTTTTGAGATCATTACTAAATCTGACATTTTTGTATTTGCATCCTTATTATTTTATAAAAATTGTCATTCATTATATATATATATATATATATATATATATATATATATATATATATACTAAATTTTATATTACCTGACTAAACATTCATGTGTATGCTATAATTAAATACTGTAAAGAGGAATTCAAAGATCTGGAAATTTAAAGCATGAAAAGAAACAAGTTATTATGCCACAAAACAATTGTGCTAATTATTATCTATAGCCATTCCAAGGACATAATAAATTGCATCTGATCATAGGCATGGTTTAAAAAATGCTGTATATCATTGTCTATCATTAGAAACAAAAACAGTTTTCTGGCATCTCATGTTATATGTTTATACCTAGGTTGATTGGTAGCATGGTATAATAGCTTTACTATCATGTATTGTCTGTGCCACTGAATGTATATCAGAGTATCTAAAATTTATTAATAGTTAGTGACCTTAATGCAGATAGATCCTACAGCTAAAATAGATAACAGGAATGCTCTAGTTGTTAGCGATTCCATTGCCATGCATGCAGACTAGACTGGGAAAGGACAGGGTGATGGTCAATTGTCTCTAATGTTGTAAGATTAGTTACATCACCAGGGCCCTCCATGCTCTGAGGCATGCAGAATATGTGTATGTGTATGATCTTGCTGTTGTTAATGTTGGGGTGAATGATCTCACAGACATTCTTGGAAGTGGTCCAGAGATGCATATTGGAGTTGTAACCATATGTTATTAAGGAAGTGAACACTCTCTGGGCTGAGTGGCCTAGAATGATAACTACATACAAATCAACCAGCATTAGTTTAAACAATTGGCTATATAAATGATGCCACTCCAATGTCACAGCTTTCAAAATCATTATAGACAAACGTCCCTGCTTTGCCAAAGATGGGCTGCACCTGTCCTTCAAAGCTTTTATTTATTGGGTAAACCCTTTTCCACCCCAGTAGTGCCATTTTCATGCAAAGTGAACTTTAATAGACATCAAGTTTGACAAATTCCAAACTGACAGGAATGAGAGTGGGCCTTCGCAACACAAAAAGCCTGAGAGGCAAAATGTCTGACTTTGAAACTTCCCCTTTCCTGGAGGACATACACATCTCTTTCTAACTACTGAAACCAGGTTCCAGTCTACAAGATGCATACCTTTTATCCCAGGGTTTACCAACTAGTACATATTCTGGAGCACTAGTAATGACACGTTTCTAGTATCTATATTTAATATGCAGCTAATTATACCTACATGACTCATCTTAAACAGACTTAACCTTGGTTTAGTACAGGTCTGTTACTCTCAGCAGCATTTTGCTTTATTAGAAAACTTGATCTTTATTAAACCACAAATAACTAAACAATACACATATTTTAAGAAATAACAATAAGGCCCCACAGTTAAACCAATTAACTCTTTTTTCATCCTCATATCATTTCAACCCTAAAACTCTATTCCTAGCTTTCATTACTGTACTTTTCAGTTTTCACTCAGTAGAGATCCTTCTTCAGGAAATGATCCATCAGTCATTTTATACTGTTTCCTGTTATTGAGTGGAAACTTCACAGTACATATTCAGAAACCATGTCATCCATGTATTTGTTCTCTTTTGTTTAAACCAATGTTCCCATTACCCACTTAGAAATAAATTATTAGAACTTCTACTTTAAATTTAAAAAGTTAGGAGAGCTTCCAGTCACAAAGGCCTCCATTAACCTTACATGCCTCAGAGACAGCATTTAGCAAAGCTGCTCCTATCACTTACAATGCTTTGCCACAAAATGTACAAAATAGTGTCTGTTCTCCAGTGTTTTACAAACTGATAAAATCTCATCTTGCAGAGAGATACATATGTAGCTGTCCTAGGGATCCAGGTTAAGCCTCATCCACCAATACTTTACTCTGTATCTCTGTACCTTTAGAGGTCTAGTAGTGGCAACTCAGGAACTCATCCCATGCCAGCTGATATAATTTCAAAATTATTAGGGAATACTATTCATCATCGTCACTTTTTCACGCTACTTCTCAGTGAATGTATTTCATATTGTTTAAATTTATTAGGCAGTTTATATTTGTTTAGGGTTAAATAAATGTTTGTATGTATCTAATTCACTACTGTGTATTTACATAATTTGTTCTTGTTTATGTTCATACTGCTATATATTTGTCATTGCCATTTAGCCTGGGCTGTAACTGAAAATGGTCCAGTGTTTAGGACTAGTTAATTTGTGTGGATAACAAAATAAATAATTAATAAACAAACAAACAAACAAACCTTAAGATCTGTTGTGGATTTTTCAAGTCTTAGATTGATTGTACTGTCTCAATGAAATAATTTTCACTTGGTGCTTACATTACAACCTTCTTTGTTGTTGAAACCTAAAGGTTAAACATGACTGCTTCTGATCTACCTGGAAAAGTTATGAATGTTTAACCTATGCAGTAGTTACGTTTACAAATGGAAAGTTGATTAGCCCATATACCACTACATAAATTCTGAAGTTTAATTGTGTAATTATTAAAAGTTTTACATTTCTAAAATACCAACACACACCCTCAGCTCATCCTTTTTTATATCTCCAGCAAGGAGTAGAGACAAAAGGGTGCATCCTTGCCAGCCTAGAAAGTGTATAAAAACATTTATGCAAGCATTTTTGACCAATGAATCTGTGTCTTCTGGACCTATTAGTATATGTGAAAAAATAAATTAACCTTACCCATCTTCTTTTTTAGTCCTGTTCAAACTCTTCTCTCATTTCAGTTAAATTCAATTAATCTTTACTTGGCTTATACTCACAAAACTAATTTATGATTGACTAAACACCAGTTTCTCAACTTGGGGTTAAGTTCTTGTAAAAGTTAGTCAGTTAACCCAAGATGTCTAATTTTCATTCTTTGCAGAGCAAAGTCTAATTTGTTTAAGAGCTGCAATCAGTAGCAAGTACAGTTCTTTAAGTCATGCCTGGCCCGATATTTACCTTGAAACAGCTCTTAACTCTAAGATTTCCCCTGCAAACCTCTTCTGATCCTAATATATTAAATATTGACAATATTTTAATTCCTACCAACATCCATTCTAAGGGATACTTAACACTTGGTTATTAGGGATATGCTTTTCCACCATCCTCCTTTTTTGTCTCCTTCATCAATCACTTATTTTCCATTTAAAATCTGTAAAATCAGCCCTAAATTCCACATTTGTTTCTCTTTTTCCATTCAACATCATGTATTGCCTTTCTAACCCTCATAACTTCTTTAATACAAAGTATTTGCAGGCAGGCTTACAATTCAATTTTGACAAGTTAAAACCCTTTTGTCCTTACTGCCATCGTGTGTAATTCAAATTCAGGGATTGATGACCTACCCTGCAATGGGCATAATGTAAGAATTCTTCACCTGACCCTTGGTTTCTTACCTTGTGAATGTTTTAATTTAAAAAGAAAATTTGTTTGGGGGGGGGTTGGGAAAAGATAGACACGGTGCAGCACAGAGAACTGGTGGTAAAATAAGTCAGTGTAATGCCTGTAATATTTGCATTCTTGTCCAAAGATATCCTTTTCTATCTCCCTTAAAAACAATCCAAATGTTTGTCTAAGATGTCTTAAGTTCATTTCCTAAATGCTAAAGAACTAGTCAATTGTTTGCTCATGATAATGGATATTCTTTCATTATTTTTAGACCTTGTCTTTAACTAATTTGTTTTTTGTGTTTTAATAGTGTGCCTCAAAGTCTTCTCAGATGTCTCTCATTTTGACAATTGTATCTTTAAATCTTCACTCAGTTAATCTTATAGCTAGTGGTTCTATATATCATGTGAACAGTAAGACAGACAGAAGGAATCCCTGTCTTACCCTTCTACTTATTCCCATCATCCCTGAAACCCCCATGCCCACCTTTATTTTAGCTCTAGCATCCATATATAGTGCTGTCCCAAACTCCACAAACTGCTGGGAGAACCAAAAACATCTTAAAACTCAAAAGAGAGAAGGCTTGTTTATATGCTCAGATGCTTTTACTACATTCATACTATTCACTA
>NC_056739.1:847035204-847095204 GCF_019279795.1 Protopterus annectens | reverse complement strand
GTATCTACAGCTCCAGTAAAGATAAATTCTGCTACCAGTTGTGTTGAAAAGGACCCCCTTCCCCTCATCCATTTTAATCCCAGAGGCTCTAGTGATGTAACATAATTATTTCACAAATAGCTAAGACCATTTCTAACCACTGATCATAAATGACTTTAAGTGCTGGGCTGTATAGTTCATGTTATCTTCTAAAACCAAATTCAGAATTAAATATCCACTCATAAGTAATATTCTGCCTTTCAAAATTCAGTTCAGTACAACATTTTCTTATGCAAACATAGCTGGTCAGGTATACTGTTTCATCCAGTTGTTTCTGAATAGTAGTAGATAAAAGCTTCCGAGCTGGCAAGGGACCAAGGCAGCTTTGGTCAACTATATAGCTGGCCAGTGAAAACTTTAATAGTTCTTCACTCTAGGATATGTTGCCTAAATATGCCCACCCCCGATTGTGTTCCATATATACTGTTCCCAGGAATTTAGACATCTTTCCCAATATAGTTAAATGCATTTCTTTTCCAAATCATCTCTTAAAATAGTACTGATGTAATGTTCTGCCTATTATGTTTGTTAATTTCAGCTTAGTTTTCGTTACTCATTTCCACAACATTCTCCCGGTTTAGTAAATGATCACATAGTCTTGCTGTTAGGTGAACTTTTCACTCCCCAGCCTGATGCTCTTCAGTCAACAGTCATTCTGAGCTATTTCCACCAGCAGCAGAGTGCATTAAAGCAGTTTATTAACTTTAGCAGCTTCTCCCGTATTATAAATAATTTGCTGTCACCCTTTTAAGACTTTTGCAGGTCTAGTAAGAGTTTTATACCAGTAGCTATAATGCCAGTTCCCCTCTAATGAAGAATTCTTGCTGCTACAAGTATCTAGCTGGGATCTTACACCAGCCATATATGCCCCTTCTTTTTCTTTATAAAAGTGGCAACTTAACTTTATATACAAGATAATGCTGATAATGACAATGAATGCAACATTGCAATTTTTAACATATACCTATTGCACTGAAGTCAATTAATGTTACTGAAGAAGTCTAGCCAGTGTATAAATAGTACATGTGTGAACAAAATCATTTCCAACTGTTAAAGAACTTTCCAGTCCCATACCTTCACGCTCTGCAATTTCCCTACTCATGTAATCTACTGTTTAATCATTCTTGCTCCTCTGGGAACCCAAAAAATCTTAAACTCTTTCTTCACCCCTGTTTCTACAGCAATTGGTTGAATTTTTAACAATTCCAGCATTTCATCTGCTGCAACCAATCTGTTTTTCTAACATTTTTGAACTCTACATCTATTACTGCCAACTAGTCAGAATGATCTGTAATCACATTCTCTGTTTTGGTCAATCTTTTGTCAGCTCTCTGCATTTAATGTAAAAGACTGGTATTAATTTATTGTACTTCCAGCATTGTTTTATCTAGTCCATAGTTTCTAGAGTCTGACTCCATATTATTTAGCTGGTTAACTGCATTCTCACTTATCAGGCAGTTTGCTCCTCTCCAGTTGTCAGTTAAGCCTTATGGTCCCCTTTGCTTGTTATGCTTTCTACTTAACATAATCATGCAAAAGACTTTATGTTCTTCAATCACTATTTTTCAAATGCAGTTTTAAAATAAACTTCTCTCAATTATACCCTTATGTTTATTGGTGGGAAAGAGAATTTATCAGTTGACGTTTTATATAGCCTCTGTCTCAACTAGATGTTGCAACAATTTTACATCTTCTGTACTTAAATATGTTCCAAAGGCTGCTAGTAACATACACAATTTGTATAGTCCTCCATTTTTTGAATTTGTGGCCAAAAAATGTAGTACATCTGCAGACCAATTAGGTCCTTTGCCTGTTGCTGTCTGAAAAGGGAATCTTTAAAGGGCAGAACATGTTCTCCATGTACCCAGAGTAACTTATCACATATGTAAACATTCCCCCAAATGGAAGCAAAACCAAACACCTTTATCTTAGGAGATTTCAAATACTCAGATATTAACTGGTTCTTCTATAGATCCAACAATTGTTATGCCCAGGCCTTCCTAGACATCAACTCCTGATCTCTGGACCAGATCATTACTCTCCCTACTACAGCCTCAGATTTCAAAGACCTTGTCTGAACTAACTGCCCTGATTTTGTTCAGACCTACAGGTATTCTTTTCCCCAGTTAGCTCAGACCATTGACCCATCACTTCAGAGCAGCCTACCTAGTTTCAGAAATCAATGTACATTCAAAGGCCTTCAGCAAATGCAGCCTAATAGATTTTAACAATCTTTTCAAGAAACTTCAATAGACCAATCACTTTGAATCCAGAAGCACTAATGCTACAGCCCTGGACAAGGAATTTTACAGCCTATTAAACTGTTGTAAATAGAAAACTGTCCCAGTCCTTCATGAGCAAAACCATAAAAGTAGCAGATGAACAATTTGGTGGCTTAGTGAAATCAACAAATTATATAACAAGAAACATAAGTTCTTAGACTTATACAAATATTTACCCCCCTTAGTTCATAAAACATAACCAAATTAGTAAGGAATTGAAGAATTCTATGAGAAGGTCCAGGGTTGCCTGTGAGCAGCACATTGCCACAAACACTTAAAAGAAACAAACAACCTTTTTATCTATATACATAAACTACATAATACCCTGCTATGCCTGAATTCATTCTAAATGGTACTTCCCACACAAACCATGAATCCATAGCTAATAGTTTGGTAAATCATTTCAGATCTAATTTCATTCTACGTCCCTCTATACCAGCTCAGGCCAAACCTCCTGGCATCAGTATTGACCAAGTCTCAACTACCCTCTCCAAAATAAAAAAGGAACATCTGTATGGGCCAGACAGCTTATCTAGCTGTTTCCCTATATGCTGAAAGCATCCCTTAGTCAAACCTCTCCTAAACATCTTCATTCTCAGCTTTCTGGACAGGATATGCATCTGAAAAATGAAAAAGGAGCACAGGCATTCCTGTTCATAAGGGCAGCCCCTCTGCAGACCCAGATACAAAAGGCCCATCAGTCTCACTAGCTTTATCTGTCAGATGTATAATTGTAGAACTAATCAACAGGACATATAAGATCTGGAGACTCTAGAACCTTCACAGCTCAGCTTTATCAAGGGTGGGTTTTGCCTTTTTAATGTTGTAAGCTTCTTTGAGAAAGTCACCAAAGCTCTAAATGAAGAACTTATCAGTGATTAGACAAAGCACTTGACACGATTCCCTATGTTACTTTTATAAATAAGTTAACCCAACTCAACATCAGCAGCTTCATAGTTTACTGGATTGCTAACTGGCTAACAAGCCGAGTACAGTTGATAAGAATTAATTTTACCTATACCAAACAGTAAAATGTAACTAGTGTCATTCCTCAAGGCTTTGTTACAGGCCATCTCCTCTTTGAAATCTGTTTCTCTGAAGTACAGGCCAGTGCTGACAACCTTTAGTTAACTAAATTCACAGATGACTGCACGCTTAAGGATTATCTTAATCTCCCTTTCAAATTCATTAATACTCCATGTAAATGGAAATAAATGTAGTATACTCCCCTTTGGTAAATGTAGTGCTCCTACAAAGTACCCCGTTACTAGAGCCTGCCTTAAGACTGACACCATGATGCAGGATTTATGAACCTACTTAGACAACAAGCTATTTTTAAAGCAGCAAATCACAGATATTGTCGTAAAATCCTTCTACCTTTCTCATGTCATCTGTTGTGGACTTTTGTCTAGTTCCCAGTCTATTCTAATTCTCCATTACTCTGACCTTATTTACCCCATCATATAATGTAATGCTCTTTTTTGGAATGTATAGTTCTCCACTACTCTTCCAGCTAGAAAGCCACCAACATTTTATTATCAAGAGACTCCAAGGTTTAAAGAAATGTTCTTATTCAGAGTGACTAAAACCCCAGGCCTTATTCTTTCTGGCTTATAGACTCCTGCAAGGAGATCTATGCCTTGCCTTCAGAGGTATGTCAAACCCTGGTCTTTGAGATCTACTTTTCCGCAAAAAGAAAATCTCAACAAGTCCTGGATCAGGGATAAGTTAATTGATCGGCACCTACATGTCCAATGGAAAAAGGTTCCCTTATTAGACAATATCAATCCCTGGCAGCATTCAAATGTCTATAAGATGAATGGATGGTCTCTCAAAAAATCATCACAGTAGTCCCTGGCTACCAATTTTAACTATGCCAAACTAAAAGTTATCACATCTCAGTCCTTCCTGTTCCTTCACTGCTGTTCTTTTCCTCAGTTTACTCCAGCTTTTTTCTGACCCTTTCCTCTAATATAATCCAGTCTAAAAATAATCTCACCATATCTCCCAAATTCGCTCCACCTCCTAACATCATGTTCTACATTATTATCTCATCTTCAAGGGTTCTTCTGTTATGGCATTGTTGAAGAAGAACCTTTAAAGATGATATAACGTTGCATAACACGATGTTAGGAGGGTTCTTCTTTTATGGCATTGTTGGAGAAGCTGACAACGAATTTTTCCCTAAAATGTATGATCCTATACCAACAACAGGGAATGCTTTGCAATGTGGCATGGTTTGAACAACTGGTTATTACTATCTGCTGTGCTAGTGTGTTCTCACTGCAGGGACGCTTTTAAAATTAGCAGATGTAATTTGCTAGGCCTATTTTCATTTCAGTGTAAGAACAGTTTCAGACAGAATTACCTTCAGGAAACAGAATCCTTCCTATGCTGTGTAGTGCCATTTCCAGTCTGGAACAGACCATTAACAAAAAACAGTGTTATACCTTAGAAGGTAAGTTGTGGTGCTAAACGTTCCATTTAATGTGTTTGGTCTAAGTACATACTGTGATAAGTGTGTGCTTTTAGAACACTTTATGAATACTTGAACATATTACAATGTTTATTGTATGCAGTACATTGTTGTGTTTGAATCTTAGAAATGTCTTGCGAATTATGTGTGAAATTCAAAAATGTGTATAACATTGGAAGTAGTATGCAACAAATGGTTTATGACTCATTAACAGGTAGAAAGTTAAAAGCAACATCATTTGGAAAAATAATTTAAATTACTTAGAGTGATCATCCACAAAACAAGAAAATTTATTTTTATTTTATTTTTTTTAACATTTGTTAACCGGGAAAGTCCGACTTGGAACGAAGCCAATTTTCAGCGGAGGCCCGGGGAGAAATGCTCCAGATGCATGTCTTTGTAGAGAGCTAAATAACATTCAGGCCAGCTACACCAGCAAACATAAATAATAAGCTGAGTTTTACTGGCCAAAGATTACACAGCCATTTCTAACATTAGGATTGTATTATGGTTCATCAAGTAAGAACTTAAAAAACACAAAAATACTTTTTTAACAGGGTGTCATGCTTCCTTGCACCCCCTATTTAGAGAACGTAATCCCCAATACAAGCTTGCTTATACATGTGAACTACATGGTCATACAGTGACCAAGAAAAGGAAATGTTAAAAAACACAATGAATCACTGACAGCATTATAATCATACCTCTCAAATGAAACTATTTAGGTGCACAGATTTAACCTTGGTTCTCCTGGCTTTACAATGTTTCTCATAAAGCAAGAACTGTTTATAGGTGTATGCTTTATTAAATACTGCATAAACTAAGCCTATCCATAAGCTTACTACCACTGAATATATAGGGTCTATTTATATAAAGTCCTCCTATTGTGAAAAATAAGAAAGTGCACTTCTTTCTGACCATCTGCTATCATTTTTAAAGATCAAGGCTTTTAATGCTTAGAAGTTGAGAGGCATGACTATAGCAGAAGCAGTCCCAGCAACGATTTCCTTTGTCAAATGCCACTTGTCAGACTGCAGCTTGTGCATTTGAAAGAAGTATGCTATAACAGTGATCACTGTTTACTCGAACAATAGTAAAAGAATCAAACTGCAGTGCACAAAACTAAAAAAGTACAAAGATCGCTTTATGTAGGGGTAGGTAATATCCTTAATATACTCCACATGGGGATCTGGGTGTGTCACGTCCTGTAAAGAAAATATAACTACTCTGAGACTGCTTCAGCTTGCTGGAAAGGATAAAACCCCTACTGGAGTGACCTCAGATTAGCACAGACATTCCATTGTCACATAATAAACATCACATTTCTTAACCTTTTCCCTCATACAAATAAAGAGAAAACAGCCTGTATTTATCACCATGCCTGCAGTTTACATGGGGTTCCAATATAGTGATTACATCAAATGCATTCCATAATGCACCCTCTCACCCCAAAACCTGTCAGGAAATACCCTTAACTATAAAATGTCACTAGGGAATACATCCCCAGTGCACTCCCAAGGCCAAGAACACTGCATCAGTGGGCTGCAACAATATCCCAGGATGCCTTATTAATAGCATGAAACATGATGTATCAAGACCACTAGAATCACTATTTACCCATAGCCTCTATACAAGCTTTGTACTGAGTGAATGGAGGACTGAAACAGTCATCCCCCAGCACAGGAAAAGACTATCTGACCCATAAATCTGACTTGTCTCATGTGTGAGGTTATGGAAAGAATTATTATGGAAATAATAAACAATTACACAGGAAACCTTCTGTCACTCAATCCAGACTAGTCTGGTTTTGTCAAGGGCAGATCATTCCTACTCAACCTGCTGGACTTCTTTGAGAAGGTCGCCAAAGCAATTGATGAGGGAAAAACAGTGCATACTGCCTGTCTTGACCTGAGTAAAGCTTTTATCACAGTACCCCACTCGGACATGGTTGACAGATTCCCAAAATAGGTATCAACTGCTATGTCACCCATGAAAATGGTATCCAGTGCACAGATAAGACTGAAGACATTACGATTGGGGAGTTTACCTCCAAAGAGAGGCCAGTCGCTAGCAGAGTTGCTCAAAGCTTGGTGCTGGGGCTGTTCTTTTTTGGCATCTATTTCTCTGATGTCATGGTCAACTTCAAGGACCTTTGTCTGACCAAGTTTACAGAAGATCGAAAACTGTGTGTAGTCATATAATACCCCAATGACACAAATACCCTTTAGGAAGGCCTGACACCGACAAATAACTGGTTCAAGAGCCATGGTCTAAAACTCAATGCCAAGAAATGCATATTATTATCCTTTTGGGTTGATGGCTACTCCTGGAAAATACCACATTGAAAATACACCTTAAAAGGAGATCCATGTATCTGGGAATGCATGTAGAAAGCAACCTGGCCTTTGACCAGCATGTGTCTAATGGTGGTAATGAAATCATTCTATGTTGCACAACTTGTAAGCAAGAGTTGGCATTTAGGCCCAAGAATTCCATTGTTTCACTAGGCTCTCTCATCATACCAGTCATTGAGCACAATGCCCCTTTGGTATGTACATGACCAGGCATATGCAACAACTGGAGCATACAGAATAGTTCCTTACAACCAGAATATAGGGTGTCATCAACATGTCCGATGCAGACCACCTCCTACAGGCTGCTGAGAGGTGATCTATGCCTGGCATACAAAGCACAGTCTGTTTCTGATTGGATGGACCTGTTACAAATATATAAAACAAATATCAGCATTGCCAACAGGTATGTGTCTCCGAGACTACCCCTTCTCTTGAACAGGCTTCCCATCCATGTCAAGCAGAGCTAACCTAATTAAAGCATAACTTGGACCAGTGAATGGAGAATCAGAAATGTATCCCTGGTCTGGCATCTACCTCTCTAATAGAGGCAATCTGTAAATACTTGACCATTCAGGCACAAGTCTACATATACTCTAAACACAACTCTAGAGTATCAACCTGCCAGATATATTTAGGTAGCAAGTCTAGCCGTAAAAGTGTCCCCAAAGGATGATTAGTATAATAATCAGCTATGAACCTAAGAAGATAGTGAGAGTTAAAGCAGACCAGGTTTAACAGCCAGATTATATGTCATGTATTCTGGAGAGGGGCCAGGTGTTAGTACTTAAAACTGTCTTACAATGTGCTACTATACAAAGGGTTGGTGACAAATCACAGTACTACTTTGCCTGTGTGTGTGTGTGTGTGTGTGTGTGTGTGTGTGTGTGTGTGTGTGTGTGTGTGTGTGTGTGTGTGTGTGTGTGTGTGTGTGTGTGTGTGTGTGTGTGTGTGTGTGTGTGTGTGTGTGGAACAGTGTCCAAAGTGGTGCCATAGAATTATAGGCTAGCAGGCCTGACTATAGTACATAGTTAGATAACATGAATAATACACAGGATTATGTTGAAAGGCTTCTCAGCCAATAGTAAAATAACAGCTCTACAGAAGTATAGACTTGCTAGTAACAATTCCCATCATAAACAATAGAGTGACCTATGGGACTGTACATTATGTGGATTCTGTTGTAGTAGTGTATGTCAATGGCAGCAAAGTATTTGCTGTAATGCTACATAGGATAATGGTCACAGTGATGTGAGTGGATGGTGGGAACCAGCTAACAAGTTTCCACACTAAATCTTAGTACTAAGGAATAAGGGGTAATAATGAGGGGGAAAACCTGCCAGACAAGAAGGGGGTTATGAGCAGAGCCCCAGGGCCACAGCCAGGATTTTTTGAAATTTATACCAGATTCCAGAATATAGTGCTCTGTTCCTCCAGTACCAGGCAGTGCGTGTTTCTGAGCAGTATATCTTTTCACTAATAAACTCTGGAAACGACTGGCGTAAGCAAACACATGGACAAATGAAAAAAAAGAGCGAACCATTCATTCTCAAAAAGTTAATTTAACAAAATATAGAACCATAAATAATCAAACATATGTCAATTAGAGAAATAAGTTCTAGTACATCTTTTGTACAAACTATTTTTAAAGGTTGTATCAGTGGCATACATAGCAGATGCTTGATACACATAAGTATTTTACCTCACTTGTCAGCTCTGGTTCTGTCTCTGTTTAACTTTGCTTATGACTGACATGGTGTCATAAACTGCAAGCCCGTGAATCCTTTTGCTTATAATGCCAAAGAAGGGGTTGCAGTCACAAAATGGATAACTTAAGTGGTAAAATGAGGATCAATACAAGTAAGTGCAAACTACTGCACATATGGAATGGGGTTCCATAGGTAGAGCACCAAATGGCAAACAAGCTGGGACCAATGACTGGAAAGGATTATTGGGGCTCATCATTATGTCCAGAAAGATCCCTAAAGGAAATATGAGGAAAGCCACAGGCCATAAGATACAGGGGTATTTGCCAGAGGGGTAAGCTTAATGGTCTTGCTGACATTATGTAGGCCAACTAGTAAGGCTGCACACACTGAGAGCTCCGTCCCCTCCCTGAGTTTGAAAAAAAAAACACAGGAAGGTCTAATAGAAAACTTGCATAAAAGGTCATCTAGAAAGATCAGTATAACTTGGCAAGACATAAAGAACTGCTGACAGTGACATTTATTATATGATATGGAACAGAGAAGAGAAAAAAGGGCTATTGTAAACAGGGGAGTGGTTCGAAGGCTAGAATACAAATGGAACAAGGGCAGAACAAACTCGAGAAAATGTTTTACTGAGAGTGTGGCAGATCTCTGGAACAGCTTCCTAGTGGGTGCAGTTAAACAGGTTGATACATAGGATTTTAATGCATATGGGGCAGATGGGAGAAAAGGAAATTTGGAAGCAGTTCTATATACTGGTGCAACAACTGGATGACAAAAGTTTTTTCAAATGTAATTTTGCTTCAGTCATCCTCTAGCCATAGTGTCACTCTTGCAGAAATATTATTAATACATTCATTCACCCTGTCTGAGTGATCATTTTGTTCACAGAGTGTGAAAGTCAGTTTCACCAGACATAGAGCTGTCATCCATGATAAGGATTGATGTTTTTCACTTAAATTTCCCTGTACGCATGCACGTTAGCATTCAAGTGTTTGACCAGATGTGGGCCTTTGCAATGCACTGCCATGTCTCCATGTGAAATAATCAGTCACCAATTTCCCCTTTGAAGATGAGCATGTCCATGTGATTCTTGGCCTGCACTGGTGATTGTACCATGTAGAGAGTAACCCTGGGCACTTGTCCTTCCCCTCTGCTTGCAGAGTTGTCAGCTGGTTCAGTCTTGTTATTCCTCTCATTTCTAATAACAGTTCTAGCAGTGGTGTCCATCTCATTATTCCTGTCATCTCTAATAACAGCTGCAGCAGCAGTGCCCATCTCGTTATGCCCGTCATCTCCAATAACAGCTGCAGCAGCAGTGCCCATCTTGTTATTCCTCACATCTCCAATAACAGCTGCAGCAGCAGTGTCCATCTCATTATTCCTGTCATCTCCAATAACAGCTGCAGCAGCAGTGTCCATCTCATTATTCCTGTCATCTCCAATAACAGCTGCAGCAGCAGTGCCCATCTTGTTATTCCTCACATCTCCAATAACAGCTCCAGCAGTCATGTCGAACTTGTTATTCCTCTCATGTCCAATAACAGCCGTAGTGGCGGTGTCCAAGTTGCTAATCATGCTCGTGCTACCTGGGTTATACTTAAGCTTTCATCCGTCATACACAGAATCGGGGAACTGGATAGTAAAAATAAACCAATAAGCTCTGCTGCTGATAAAGATTTGTTATTTCTATGGCAAAGCACAGTGATGATGTGGCATGCATATATGTGACCTTCATGCAAGCATGCATTGACTTGTTACAATGTGGCATGCATATATGTGACCTTCATGCAAGCATGCATTGACTTGTTACAATGTGGCATGCATATATGTGACCTTCATGCAAGCATGCATTGACTTGTTACAATGTGGCATGCATATATGTGGCCTTCATGCAAGCATGCATTGACCTGTTACAATGTGGCATGCACATATGTGACATTCATGCAAGCATGCATTGACTTGTTACAATGTGGCATGCACATATGTGACATTCATGCAAGCATGCATTGACTTGTTACAATACACTCACAGCTTCTCCACCATGTATCTGTAGCACTGCATTATTGCTATTTCATTTAAGTATATTTGTAGCACATACACAAATAGTGCAGTCATATGCCAGACAATATTTCACGTACACATTCCAGATCACAACGGATACTGTCACACGGCAATCCTGAATGCCATACTATATGTTTTCCTTAGCAGTTGCTGTTTATTCTCATGAGTGTAATATCACTCATGCAATATATGCTATTAGCAGCTGAGTAACGTTGCTCAGTAATGGCTAATTTTGCTTGTACCACCATCGATATTACACAGACGTTTACATTTACAGCAGCAGCTAAAAAGGCAAAGGCCTAAGCATGTAGTTTTCATTTTGGCATGAACTGAATGTTTGTTTGCAGGCAGCACTTTAACAGCATGTGCCCCCGCCACCCCCACTTCTCCAGCATACAACACAGACAATGCATTTGGTAGACCAACATACAACACAGACAATGCATTCAGTACACCAGCAAACAACACAGACAATACATCCGGTAGAAATATAATATCACATGGACATAGGTGTCGAGCATCATCACTGCATTTTTGGCATGTTTGAGTCCACACTAGCAATAGCTTATTCCATAAAAACCTGCAAACTTCCCCTGAGGCTGTATGACCTCAGATGTTATTAAATTATGGAGTGCAGCAGGTGAATGGTGAACCCCTATGTGGGTAGTGAGTAACAGCCATGAGCGAGCATTTTTTTTGTATGAAATCATTTCTGAAAAATGTGTGTGTTGGTTGAGTTCTACATTTCTATCACTCCCCTACCCACTTACTTTACAGCTGTGGTAAGTCATCACTTACATTTATGCCTCTGGAGGTATGCTGCAGTACCTTATTGGTCTTTTCTGTGGCCCCCAAACACTGTTTTTGAAGGATCATTCTAGGTTTTAATGACACTAGAGTCAGGCTACCATGGCATTGCTAATTTAGCTTTTTGTGAGCAGTTTGCTCATGTCTGGAGACAGATTCTGCGACTGATGCTGTAGTCCTTTACTGTCGTATTTGTATGGACTGCACTGGCATCTGCAGGCAGCACACAGCATGTAGTATTCCCTAGTTATGTGGAGTGACAGCACTGTGCTGTATTTTATTTTGATGCTAGCAGGTGATGAAAAATGCGTAACACTAGTGTATTGCAGGGTGGAACTCTGATATGGTGGATGTGCAATTTCACAATAATGCAGAAAATTACCAGAATAACATTCAGAAGTTGCACATACTATAAATAAAGCAAATAACATGAACAGATGCTTAACTAAAGCATTTGTACATTTTTTTCCTATTACAATCTGGAACATGTTCACATATTCATTTTTTTAATGTCCGATTTGTTTTGCCAACATTTGGTTCTTACTATTGCAATCACCATGAAATCTGAACCTATGCATTTTTCTTGTTTTAAAATGATAGTACTCTGCAGTCTTATTAATATAGGCACAACATTTACAATTTATACAAATAGCTCCATTTTCATTCTATTTAATATTTTTGAACTTGTTTATAACAGAGTAGTCTTGTCAAGTTTCTATTATTTTTTATAACTAAATCTGGGGGTAGTTCCTACAATACTACTTAATCTGTTATCTATGTTTGAAATGCTTACATTCCTTTTAATTACCTTACAAATTTTATTACTATCTCTAGAATACGTTAATATAAAATTCTCAGAAATTCTCAGAACCAGAATGAACTTTTTTAACCGTGGCAGGTGCAAAGGATCTTGCTGTTTCTTCCCTTTCTGCTAATACAGTTTACCAGTTGGTGGGTGTGCAGCCAACACTGTTTCTAACAACTTGGTGCACACATCATTTATCCATTTTCTGGAATAAGGTAAGCCATAATAACCATGTTCCTTGTGGAAATATGCAAATGAATACGACACATTGCTTTTGATATGCCTTGTGCAGTGCAACAAGAACAGCTTGGTGGACTCTGCCCCTCAAAACCATTCCATGTAGTTCGTGTGAGTCATTCCTCAAGTAATAGATTTCATGACAACATTGGCACTCTGTGAGAAGGTGAGCAGTGTCACATGATAAGGCTGGCAGAGGAGTGTGAAGTCTAATTCAAAGAGTTTGCAAGGGGTGATCACTTGGAGCCATTGAGTAAGTGTCCGGCACAGCCAAGTGTCCCTGTTACCAGTGTATCCAGAGATGTTAAATGCATGCATTTGCAGTATATACTGAGACCAAAATGCTTGAAATTTTGTGTTATAAGTATTTCTATACTCAGGCACACAAACCCTTTGATTGTGTGCATATGTGTGTGTGTCTGCACTTTTTCATGTATGTGTGTATGCCTGCATGTGTGTGTGTAAAAGCATAATGAATATGTGCATGTAATCTGACTTCCATTTTCATTTATTTTATACCTGTATTCATAGGATCATAGGAGGTTACTAGGATATTGACCCAGAGGTCATTTCAAGCCTAGCTGTTTCATCCCAGTGTAATACCATAGATGCTCTAGTCAATACCCATGACTGTATTTAGTAATGACTGTCCATGTCCAGAAGGGTTGTGGACATTATCCTTGGTAAGAATTTACAGTGCCCCATCCACTTGTCCAAGTTCCTTTTGAACAGTGTTATGGAGGTGCTCAGCTTCTCATAAATTGGCAGCCTATTCCAAAGACACATCAGTCAATGGGAGACAAATCTGTCCCTCCTGCATGTCCTATTCAAGTCACAGGCCATATTTAGGTCTCTGGAACAGGTAGTTGTAGTGACGTTTGATTTATGGATGTTCAGCAAATTCATTAGGTTTGATTTGGAGATTGCTCTGTAAGCCAGGCATAAGTAACCCCTAAGAAGTCTATATGATACTGAGTATAGTGACAAGGACTTTAGTCGGTTTGTGTAAGGCATGTGCTGGAGTTCCAAGATCTTCTTAGTTAGAAACCTTTGAGGTCTCTCCAGTTGCTGTAGGTGCAATGTATGGTACATGCTGAAAAAGGCATTATATTCAGTTATGGGCCTGATTAGTGATGAGAATAGAGGGGTTATAGCTTCCTTTGCTCTAGAGGTGATGCCTTTGCTAATCAACTGTACTACATAGAAAGCCTTATTTTCTATAATAGACACAAGGTGGTCAAAGTTAAGGTCAAAGTGTACTTGTGATCCCAAATCTTTTACCACTTCTTAGGTACATAGTGTATTGTTGTTAATTTGATAGTGTGAAGGGACATTGTTTTTAACATAGGGGATGATGATGCATTTTTTTGCATTCAGTTTGAGACCATGACTAAGTCAGCAGTTGTTGGTCTGCATAAGACCCTCCTGAACTATAATGATATCAATTGCGGATTCAATAACTACATCCAGTTTGCAGTCTTCCGCAAACTTGGTCAGCCGTAGCCCCTTAGTTTTGGCCTGAACATTTGAGAAGTATATACCAAAGAGTAGGGGGCCCAGCACTGACTCTTTTGGCACCCCACTGCTGACAGGTCTGCTGGTTAATGTGGAGTCACCCACTTTGACAGTATGTGACCGGTTTGTAAGCCAGTTGGCAACTCATCTTACAACAAAGTGGTTTACATTCAGTTTGCTAAGTTTATCGGCAATGCTTGAGTGTGGGATTGAATCAAAGGCTTTTGCCAACTTCAAGTATGCTGTGTGCACAGATTTGCCCTCATCAATGGCCCTGGTCACATTTTCAAAGAAATCCACCAGATTTAGCAGGCAGGATCTGCCCTTCACGAAGATGAATTGAGTCAGATCCAGGGTTTGGAGGTTGCCTATGTTTTTATTTATGAGAACCATGATGATACGTTCCATGGCATTACAGATGTGGCTCAGATGTGGTTCAGGTTTATGAGTCTATAATTCCCCGTGTCTGTTGCTAAGCCACCTTTGTGGAGGGGAATAACTGCTGCTGATCTCCATTCACTGAACAAAGCCAGTGGTTAGGCTGTGATTGAATAGGGTATGTAATGCTGATGCCAGTTCATAAGACAGCCTGGGATGCTGTCTAATCCCATAGAGGCTATGTTTTTTGCCTTAGACAAGACTTTAATGACCTGATCTTAAGATATGTAGGGTGGGGGAGACGTGGGGGGCAAGGTTTGTGATAAGTTTAGAGGAGATAAGGGAGTGAAATTTTTGCCAAATTTGTCCACTAACATGTTTGCTATCTCTGCGGGATCAGGGTGTGTAATACCGTTAGTCACTTGTTTGGCACATGCTTGGGTTCTACCGTTTAGGCTATGCAGTAGGTAGCTGTAAAAGACCTTATGATTATCCTTGGCTGTGATTGCTAAGTTTTTCTCAAAGTTACCCTTAGAGAATATGACATGTCATATTTGCCTGTTGAGGTTGAGGAGGGTGCTTTTCCATTGTTGGGGCCTCACCTTAGGTTTCTTAGACAGCAACTTTTTGCATTTGCTGTAAAGTTTGTTGATGCTGGATGTCCACCAGGGTGGCTTTTTTTTTTACTTGGTGCTCTGGCTTTGATTCTCTCTGGACAGCTGAGTCTATACACATATACAAGCGATTGTACAGGGCTTTACTGTAAGCTTTTGTGTAGTTACCATTTCCACCTGAGAGAGGGGCTTGGAATGCATTTATACATTCCCCTAGGAGGGTATATTTTGCTTTGGTAAAGTATTTTAGTCTGACTTTACCCTTTGTGAGTTCTGGTGTTAGTGCCAGTTCTAAGGCGACTGATTTGTGGTATTATTCCTTACTAACATGATAATCTAGTACCTTGTCTTCCATTGACATATTCATTGCATTCATCTCAAAGAAAAACAAATATAATTGGAGGTTATATTTCCCCTAGAAATAACAATAATACATTAGAATCCATACAATACTGGACAGCTAATACTCTCCCTCAGGAGGCAATCATAATGGGAGACATTAATATTAATTGGTCCTCCTGTAACTCACCATACCCCACTGAACTTATTAACCTCCATGGTTTTGCCCAAATAATTGAAAATACAACTAGAACGGATAAAGCATCAAGAAAGGAGGCCACCCTAGACTGGATCTGACCTGAACTATCCCATTACTCTGGGTGTCTCCCAGACAGTTTTAGTGACCACCTCCTTACCTTCATTCTCAGACACCAAATCAATCCAATAAAAGTCACCTCATTCCATCAAATCCGTTTTACAAATACTTCAAATCTCAATACCTTATATTCACACTCAAACTCTGCAATTGGAATCCACTTAAATTCTTCCCTCTAGACACTGCAGTAGAATATTTAACACTATCTTCCTCAACATCCTAAATAAATTAGAATTAGCCCCACGAGAACAATTAAGAATAAAGCCCAACTGTGCCCTTTGGCTTACCAATGAGACAGGATTGCTCCTAAAAGAAAGAAATAAAGCCTGGAACTATGGCTCCACAATAAAACATCATCAAAGCACAAAAAAATACCTTGAACTAAGAAATAAATCCAAAAAGCAAATCAGACTTGACAAAAAAAAACTATACTGACACTCAATCAAAGCACAAAAATAACCTGCAAATGTTCTGGTCTGCTCTTAAAATTCTACAGCCAGGAAAAATTGCCACGCCCTCCCCATAACTCTACTGACAATATTGCCACTCTATTTAACAATTATTTCACTCAATCTGTTCTAGCCCTCACAGAAAACACCTGTCCTTCTCCTCCTCCAAAGCTCTCATCCTCAACCTTAAATAATAATTACTTTTGTCTTCAATGAGTCCCAGTAAGTACTATATATAAATACCTAACTAAAGTGAAACCCACAACCCTTGCAGCAGGTAAACTGCCTGTTGAATTCCTCAAAATTGCAGCTGAAGCCATCTCATATCCTGTCTCTATACTAATCAATTAGTCCATTACTGAAAGACATATCCCTGCCATTTGGAAAATATCACATATAATACCATTACATAAATGAGGAAACTCTACAGAACTATCAAACTACTGCCCTATTCCTATTCTGTTTGGAAAATATCACATATAATACTATTACACAAACAAGGAAACTCTACAGAACTATGAAACTACCGCCCTATTGCCATTCGATCTGCTTTATCAAAAATTCTTGAAAGGTGCATATGTTCACACATTCTAAACTCTCTCTTTTAGATAACAAACTTCTTTCTCCTCAGCCACAGCACTACCAGAGCCCTTATCAGCTTTACTAACACTATTAATCAGAACCAGAATGAAGGCAACCTGGTTTCTTCTGTCTTTCTGGATCTCTCTAAGGCTTTTGATACTGTTTCAAATAATAAACTCTCAACTGCTCTTTCTGAACTCAATCTAAGCTACTCCACACTTGCATGGTTCCAGGACTATTTACTGGATCACAGACAGGCCATTAAATGGCAAAATGATCTATCTCTTCTTCATCCTATTACTTCAGGGTTCCACAAGGGTCTATCCTTGGTCTGCTTCTTTTTACTATATTTACTAACAGCCTTCACACTGCCACCAGACATGCCACCTTAGCTCAATATGTGGACGATTCTGCCCTAATCTGTTCTGCCCCCTCAATCCATCCACTTCAAAAAATAACACAGGAATCCTTTACTGCAGGTGGACCCTGGCTGTCTAATCTGCAGCTCATTCTTAACTCAGATAAAACTAAGCTGTTTTAGTTCCATCCCACTAAAGCCATACATCCCATCTCTCCTTTCAAAATAACTTCAAGCAACAATACCTCCATTACACCAGTCCCCCAAACCAAACTTGCATTGTCATTGATCACAACATGAAGTTTGATTTACACATTGCCCAATCTATTGAAAAAGTTCACAAAAAACTCGTAACCCTATACGGATACAAAAAAAGTCCTTACCAACAATACTATCACCACTATTGCAAAAACCTACCTAGTCTCCACCCTTCTCTGGATCCCCCATACTCATTAACCTGAACAAATCAGACTTAAACAACTTAAATACCTGCTATAACAGAATAGCAACATTTGCAACTGATTCAACTTATAGATCTCATCACCGCCAAACCCTCAAACAATTATCTTTTTTAGAATTACCCAGTCTGCTCACGCTTAACCAACTAAACATGGCCCATCATATTCTTTACCATCCTGATAAAACTCCAGCTCTACAAGACATATTAAACCACTATTCAAATAATAATTTGCTAAGATCCTGTAACAAATCACTAGTTAATACAACCAGAAATAAAAATACCTCTAGAAACTCCCTGTACTCCAACTATATTGCAAAATCATGGAACGCTATGCATCTAAACATAAGGTCCACAGCCAACAATGTCAACTTTAAAAAACTTCTCAAATCTCATTTATTTAGTTTTTGGACCTGTACATGTTCTGAGACAGGTTAAGCAACTAACACAGTTAGATAGATACTTATTTATTTTTATTTTATTTTACTTTACAGTTTTTTATCGGGAAAGACTGACTGGGCATGAATCCCATCTTTAGTAGAGGCCCAGGGAGAAAAACTCCACAAAGATTAGTACAGCAAATACAGTAAATACAATACACACGTTAATAAAGTACAATACAGAGTCAAAAAGTTAACAAGGTACAGTTTCTAGGCCAAAAAAGGAGCAAAAGTAAATATACTATAAGGAGCACAGTGTGTTACAATAAACAACACAGTTGAAAGGACATTTTGTTTAGGCAATACTATCACTATCATAAATTTACCCCACATCCCATCACAACATCTATATAGATGAGGCATACATAACAGATGTTGTCCACTTCTTCAACTTTCGCTATTTCACCTTGTTTCCATAACTGTTTTTCAATGTCTTTAACGCAAATGTCAAGCTCTGCCTCATCTTCATCAAACATGTACTTTCACTGCTTTGAGAATCAAAAGTGTTTCTATGGTATTAAGCACGCTGTTTTTTAATCTGCTTCACCTTCCTCAAAATGCTATGCCTGTCATGTGTACTGACAATACTTTCAAATTAAACTGAATCGAGCTCCTACACTGAGCTGTCAAGTGTGTATGATAATGTTTCTCTGTTGTGTTAAGCTCTGCTGTTTCCTGTATTTCCTGTACATCCATCATATACCTCTCATGTAATAGTAAGGAGCATAGCATCTCTGTACATCCATCATATACCTCTTATGTAATAGTAAGCACCACAGCATCTCTGTACATGCATCAAATACCTCCTATGTAATAGTAAGCACCATAGCATCTCTGTACATCAATCATATACATCCTATGTTATAGTAAGCACCATAGCATCTATGTACATCCATCATATACATCCTATGTAATAGTAAGCACCACAGCATCTCTGTACAGCCATCATATACATCCTATGTAATAGTAAGCACCACAGCATCTCTGTACAGCCATCATATCCATCCTATGTAATAGCATCATAGCATCTCTGTACAACCATCATATACATCCTATGTAATAGTAAGCACCACAGCATCTCTGTACATCCATCATATACATCCTATGTAATAGCACCACAGCATCTCTGTACATCCATCATATACATCCTATGTAATAGTAAGCACCACAGCATCTCTGTACAGTCATCATATACATCATATGTAATAGTAAGCACCATAGCATCTCTGTACATCCATCATATACATCCTATGTAATAGTAAGCACCACAGCATCTCTGTACATCCATCATATACATCCTATGTAATAGTAAGCACCATAGCATCTCTGTACAGCCATCATATACATCCTATGTAATAGTAAGCACCACAGCATCTCTGTACATCCATCATATACATCCTATGTAATAGTAAGCACCACAGCATCTCTGTACAGCCATCATATCCATCCTATGTAATAGTAAGCACCACAGCATCTCTGTACATCCATCATATACATCCTATGTAATAGTAAGCCCCACAGCATCTCTGTACAGCCATCATAAACATCCTATGTAATAGTAAGCACCACAGCATCTTTGTACAGCCATCATATACATCCTATGTAATAGTAAGCACCACAGCATCTCTGTACAGCCACCATATCCATCCTATGTAATAGCATCATAGCATCTCTGTACAACCATCATATACATCCTATGTAATGGTAAGCACGACAGCATCTCTGTACAGTCATCATATACATCATATGTAATAGTAAGCACCATAGCATCTCTGTACAGCCATCATATACATCCTATGTAATAGTAAGCACCACAGCATCTCTGTACATCCATCATATACATCCTATGTAATAGTAAGCACCATAGCATCTCTGTACATCCATCATATACATCCTATGTAATAGTAAGCACCATAGCATCTCTGTACAGCCATCATATACATCCTATGTAATAGTAAGCACCACAGCATCTCTGTACATCTATCATATACATCCTATGTAATAGTAAGCACCATAGCATCTCTGTACATCCATCATATACATCCTATGTAATAGTAAGCACCACAGCATCTCTGTACATCCATCATATACATCCTATGTAATAGTAAGCACCATAGCATCTCTGTACATCCGTCATATACATCCTATGTAATAGTAAGCACCATAGCATCTCTGTACAGCCATCATATACATCCTATGTAATAGTAAGCACCACAGCATCTCTGTACATCTATCATATACATCCTATGTAATAGTAAGCACCATAGCATCTCTGTACATCCATCATATACATCCTATGTAATAGTAAGCACCACAGCATCTCTGTACAGCCATCATATCCATCCTATGTAATAGCATCATAGCATCTCTGTACAACCATCATATACATCCTATGTAATAGTAAGCACCACAGCATCTCTGTACAGCCATCATATACATCCTATGTAATAGTAAGCACCACAGCATCTCTGTACATCCATCATATACATCCTATGTAATAGTAAGCACCATAGCATCTCTATACATCCATCATATACATCCTATGTAATAGTAAGCACCACAGCATCTCTGTACAGCCATCATATCCATCCTATGTAATAGCACCATAACATCTCCGTACATCCATCATATACCTCTTATGTAGTACTAAGGTCCATAGCATGTCTGTAAATCCATCATATACCTTCTTCCAAATATTGAGCAGCAAAGCATCATTGGGCATCCATCATATATATCCTGCATGTGTAATAACATTACAGCATCATTGTTCCAAACAAGAAACTGTGATCATCATAGCTTTACTTTGTATCCATCATAAACCTCTTTCATGTATAATAATAGCACAGCATGAGTGTTAATCATTTGTAATAGTGGGCATCATAGGTTCATTCTGCATGCATCATATGCCTCCCACATATATAATAATGAGCACCACTATAACACTGCGCATTCATAATACACCTCCCACCTAATGGTGAGAGTCACACAATCGTGCATCCACCATACATTTTCCATACTGTCCAGTCTCCTTGCTCTTCTTAATTCTAATATATTGGCAGTTTAATTAAAATGTTCTCACCTCATTCACCTGTGTCTGCTCATGTCTCTCTCCCATTTCCTCCCAGCCTGTTCTGCATCTTTGCATTCCACTGCGGCAACATCCTCTCATTCCTTTCCTTTCATTTACTTACATAATCCTTATAATTTCTAAGTTCATACTCACTCTGCACTGTTGACATATCACTATGCCACATGCTTGAATGTCAGTTGTAAAAGGTACTGATTCACTTTGTATTTTCACTTATAGACACTGCATGCAATGATTCCTTCAGATGCCTAACATCATGTTCTGACAAAGCTTTTGCATTTATTAAAAAGAAGGAAAGCACTTAACTAGAATTTAGATGGCTCAGTTCTCTTTTTATTGAATATTTTCAAGTTTCCCAGGTTTTGCTTAGCGTCTGTATTTCTTTGACTGTGGGCTGCCCCAACAAGGCCGCACAGATTCAGCTCACATATTGCGATATCCGGCACATGTTCCTCAGCCTAAATGTGGCAATGGCAGCATGCATTTCATCTGATAGACCATATAAGCTGCATTACTGGATATGCAATTCTTACATTGGACTGTTCTGGTATATTCCTAACAGTGTATATGGAACTGCTCCATCAATATTCATTAGCCTCTTGTCCTTTGGCACGTGCTGCAGTTATGGCCGCTCACACTGATATCATTGTGTGTAACATGTTATCACAAACTATGCCCTTGTGCTTACTGTTGTTTTGAAGTCCTCTTTAATTTACTAAACACATTCACATTTTGCAGCTGTTTGCCAGTCTGTGCTTGCCATGTGCAGATATGCATGGCCATATGCATACACTGGCATGCCACACACAACCTGCATGACTCTTGTCTGCAAACGCCTGTGCAGTTTTTGCTGGAGTTTGGTAGCACACTATGCTATCCAGATTATAGGGTTTTATTATGTTATCTGTTATAAGTCTATCCTTGGCAGACGTATTCATGCTGTTATAGTTAGCCACATTGCTCTATAATATTTTGTAAATGTATTATCTTTATCTGTGTTTCATATACTTTTCATCACTGCCCTGTAGGTCTTGATTTGATTGCTTTTCCACATCTGTCTGTCTGTGGTGTTTTATGCAGATCACATGCTATTATGTTTGCTTGCTTATTGTTGCACTGTATGTCATTGGAGAGAGTTACATTTTATATGTAGAATTCTGCTAGTCTGTTCTATGTTCCCCATGTCTGCAGTCCATTTATGAAGCATTAACCTACAGTAATCTCCATGCTACACTGTTTCAGTTTTGCATATCACCTCTTGCATAATTATTGCCCATTGCGTAGCATAGTTACATGATGTTAGCATTGTGTTGCTGCTTGCTGCTCTTTATTATATCCCTGTTATTGCCTATATAATATGGAGAAAAGAATAATTTGTTAAAACATATTCTAGAATGCATTGTGTTCTTGCACACCATATTGTGAAATCAAAAAATGATTTGATAGCCTAAGTCTGCTTTAGAATGCTGAAAGCCTAAGGCTACTTAAACATCCAATGATTAAAAAATCAAGGCTGTGGTTACAAATCCATTATGTGGCAATGCTCCCTTAAGAAAAAGAATGTGCATTAATATCATAAGACGATTATCATCTTTAGATGCTCAGTATATAAAAGAAAAAAAAATCTTGTCAGATTAAGTTGTTCTATATTGAGATAGTCTCAAGATTCCTCTTGAAAAGAGTCAATGACTATTTATTTCAGTGCTGAGGTTCTTTTGAGGTGCAGCATGTGACATGGCCTTATCGTCAGGCACAGGTCACCTCTGAGCAGGCGGTATGCCACTGAGTAGAGCTGGAGTTTCTTTAACCGGGCAGCATATGGCATCTGTTTGAGCCCTTTGATTTGGGGTCTTTCCAGTTGCTGCAGGTGTTTGGTAAGGTACATCCCAAAGGGCATTGTACTCAATTATGGGCCTGATGAGGATGAGTAAAGTCTAATCTAGATGTGAATTAGAGGTATCACATAAAAATAAAATACTACTGTAAGAACAATGACACAAGCAGTAACCTGGTAACATAAATATCATTATAAAATATTCTGCAAAGGAATGTATGTTTAAGAAACAGACAAGCTCAAAGCACAAAATGTAGTATGTACCACTGACAGTTTAAACAAAATATATGATTGCAGTAGACTGAGCATTCTGTTTGAATATATTCACTCAACTGTATAGAACAAACCCCTTTGCCACTGTCTGTGTGTGCATGTGTGTGCTTGCAGTTTTAAAAAATGTACAACTTCCCAATTAGCTGTGAGGAGTGAGTTGCATATATTTGCATGCATTTTCATTTGCCAAATTCCCAAGTGTGATATTCCACTGGGTGTGTGCTACTGTGTTCAGTGCGTAGGCATGCTTAATAGGTAACTTTGGATTCCTGCACCTGTTGCATTGTAGCATTACTTGCAATGGTACATAACTGACATGTAGTCCTTCAGATAAAGCATTCATCCATAGTCCTAGCTATCCGACTTGGAACAAACTCCATAACATTAATGAAAGAGTGGGGAAGCTTTATTAATAACATCTTTTCATGTAATATTTGCACATCTTGAACATCATTCACATATTTTTTACAGTACTGACACATTGCTAATTTAAGAGAAAGTCAATAATTATTTTCCTTATTATTAAGAAAAACAAAGCAGAAAAGGAGAATCTGTTCAGTGCCCTGACCAAATTGCCTACTCATAGATGAAGTGGGACTGAGCTAGTCTTAAAAAGTAAACTGCAGGAGCTTCAGAGTGCATGTGGTTTACCGATACAAGAGCTTGTGGATTACTAGAAACATTTCATGGCAGCCTAAGTGCTGTTTTTTTTTAACCCTAAATCAAGAGATCCTGTGGATCTGCTTTCCTTTCACCCATTCTTTTTCCACACAAGAATATAGTTATGGCCTACAGTAAGTCTTTCCTTACAGTTGTGCACTGAAGACATTTCTGTGGTTTTCAGTCCTTCCACTATACAAATGTGCCATCTTTTCAGACTCTCTGATCCCTCACCATCAGCATATTGAAGTTTTCATCTCCCCATTTCTCTGCAGCCTCTTCCTAATAGCTAAGTGTCCTTCTTATAATCCTCAGTCATAAGCGTCTTGATAATTGTATTGACTGAATGTTTCCTCACGCAAGACCCATTGCCAAGTCCCTTATCTTTAATACAATAAATGTCTAAATTATCTCCTCTTTTCCTAGTGAATAATGAGGCTGTGTTCTCTGGTGTAAATTAGCCTATGTTTTTCATGATACAAGTCATTTCCAGTTTGTCTGACTGTGTCATCCCTGGAAACATACAATGCACTTTCAAGGTAGGGGAGACACTTAATTTATTTGTCTGAAAAAGGTCTGTAAGGTATCCCTTACAGACTGGAGAATTTGCAGTAGAACAGTGCAGTGAACTCTTAATGGACCATGTAATATAAGAAATGTACTCCCACATACATAGATGCACCACCAATTACAGTTAAATGGGAAATTAAGTGATCAATATATTTACTTCTGTCCATCTCATATGCATTCATTTGTAAAGGTAGCTAGCATTTATTACAATTTGTCCATATTTGAAAAGGTTAAATTTAATTGTCTTGGTCCAGCTTCTTTAAGGACACCAGCAGTATTATGTTTGACCAGTTTGCATATTTACTCCCTCCAAGATTCCTGCAAAACTGTTAATATTATTTTATAATTTTTATGGCCTAAGGTTTTCCATTGTAGTTTCCTTAATTTTTTATTTGGTAAACTAGTTTTTGCCTATGTGGAAATGGCTACTTTACAGAAGATGTCCAAAGAGGAAAGTTCTGGAATACAAAGATGTGGACAATTTAGAATGGCCAGCCAATCTGAGTAGCAGATATGTAGGAGGTGGAATTAGCTATGACAGTCAACCCATTCAGGGACATAGAAACATATTAACAGCAATCACAAGCCAGGGCTGAACTGTAGTCACTGGAAATGAGAAAAAACACTCACAGCTGTGCTACCTTGCCTTTTAGCTTAGAAGAATAACACAGTGTGTAAATGCATGCACGTTAGAAAGGAGGCCTAGGCAAGGGATGCATTCCTGAATGGTGTTTTGCACTTGCAAATGGAGGAATTCCTGAATGCTTGCTGGGTCATAATCATTCCTCTAAACTGCTGTGATTTAGGCATAGCATTAATATTTTAGCATTCAAATTTAGCATTGCTCCTTCAAGATGTACTGAGTTCCTCATAAAGTCTGACCTGGTCAAGGGGATACACCTTATTAAATAAACTAAACCTATACAAAGATTCCATATCACTTATTATATAGGGCACAGTTTAAGAAGAACTTCTATAGTTAACAATAAGAAATTACTCCACTTTCTGACTGTGCTTGATTTCTAAGGGTCACTCCTATGATTTATTTATTTATTTATTAATGCTAGGAATTTGAGAGTTACAGTCATGTTTCCTAATTGACTGTGTGTGATTCCTCCACAACCATTGTTGTGTTCATCTTGCTTTGGGTAAGAAATCCTGACATCTCCTTCTGGACTTATTTTCCAAATGGCAGAACACTTGAGTAAAAGTTCATAGCTTCATGGAACGACTCATAGGTAAGTACTAGGCTAGCTCCCCTTGTGGGCCAATTTAAGCCTAGCAAATTTCCCTCAAAGGTGAGGACCAATCCCTGTACCTTGTGTCTCTGAGGTAAACACCTTAACCATTATGCCAACCCTCGTCACTAAATATAACTCAGCTTGATGTTAATGTAATGTGTACTCATAGATAAACATTAGGTTACCAATATGCAGACTATTACAAGCCTAGCCAATAACCAGAGGACAGAATCCAACTCTACACATTATATCACTGAGGTAAAGAGCTTAACAATTAAGCCAGCCCCTCTCAGTTACAGAATAACACCTGAAATAAAATAAAAATATATATACAAAAAAGATTTTTTTTAAAAAGAATGTTTTTTACTGAGTTGCTCTAAAAAGTAAAAAATAATGAAGAGGAGTGAAAACTTTGCAAAAGATACACAGGCAAGCTGATTTCAGATAAGCATTCAAGGTTGGGTTTAGCGTTGTCACCTCACAGTAAGACATTGTCCTGTTCGATTCTCAGCTAGAGCGTCTTCTGTGTGGAGACATGCGTGAATGGGCGTACCTTCGTTGAAGGTTGTGCGCCAGGGCCGGCAACTCAGCACATAAAAATCTACTGCCAATCATTAGCGGACCGGAGTTCCGCTGTGGCGAACTAACCCGGGAAAAACATTGTCCTGTTCGATTCTCAGCTAGGCGTCTTCTGTGTGGAGGCATGCGTGAATGGGCGTACCTTCGTTGAAGGTTGTGCGCCAGGGGGCAACTCAGCACATAAAAATCTACTGCCAATCATTAGCGGACCGGAGTTCCGCTGTGGCGACCCCTAACCGGGAAAAGCCGAAAGACACAACATTCAAGGTTGGTTTTGCTTCCTTGATTCCTGCAACTTCTTCTGGTACGTCATTATTACAATCAGCAAAACCAACCTCGAATGCTGTTCCCAAATCAGCTTGTCTGTTTATCTTTTGCAAAGTTTTCAGTCTTCTTCATTACTTTTTTACTTTTTAGAGAGACTCAATAAAAAGCATTCTTTTTTAAAAGAATCTTTTTTTTTTTTTTTATAATTTTATTTTTTGCTTTTTAGTTTTTTTTTCATTAAAATGCAGTGGATCACATTGTGCAGCTTGGAAATCCATTTCTAGTGTTTGCCCAACACTGCTCGTATGTGGCAAAGGATTGTACCATGTGCAGTTGAACCCTTAGAGACCTAGTGTCTGTATACAGATATTCCAAAGTAGATCTTTATTGGTATAGTTATACTTCCCTGTTTCCTTGTCTTGCTTAAATAATTGAGACAGAGGGACAGAGAGACAGATCCACAAAGTCAACTTCAATAAAAACTATTCTATAAATTCTAATGATAAAAATAAACTGTATTCTAGCAGCTTTCAGGTCAGACTGGAATAGTATGTATTTAGCTTTTGCTTGACTTTATGTGCAGCTCCACCTGTAGGTTAGACAGGAATACATGCAGGTGGAGCTGTTCCTTGATTCAGGCAAAAACAAAGTAACGTATTATTCCAGTCTAACCTACAGGCGGAGCTGTGCATAAAGTCAGACTAAAGTTAAATACATGCTATTCTAGTCTGACCTGTAGGTTAGACTGGAATAATATGTTTCTGCCTGAAACAGGGAACAGCTCCACCTGGATGTTAGACTGGAAATAGCATATATTTAACTTTTAAACAGGAAGTTTTTTCAGTTTAGTTGGGTGCATTCTTTCTGGGTATAGTAATCATATTATCGTAGCTAGTAGAAGGGTTAGATTTGAAAATAATAAAATGGAACCAGTTGCAGTGGACAAAATATCAGTATATTTGTGGACAGATGGCAGGGATATTATATCACAGGCAGTAGGAACAGATTTTTTTTTATAAATAGTAATAGCTGTCAGTCAATGTATAAATGAAGAGAGATAGAAAGAGAAAGAGAGAGAAAGGTTATTCCTTCCTTCTGTGTTTCATTTCTTGTATTTCTTGTTCATACCCCCTGTATTAAACTTACATGCTTTTTCTTCAATGTAGGTATGTGTGTGTGTGTGTGTGTGTGTGTGTGTGTGTGTGTGTGTGTGTGCGTGTGTGCGTGCGTGCGTGTGTGCGTGTGTGCGTGTGTGTGTGTGTGCGTGTGTGTGTGTGTGTGTGTGTGTCTTGTCTCGCTAATGACAGACTCAATATTTTACTTCAAGTGCAATGATATTGTCTCTCTGTCATTATTAGAAAGCTGTTTATTCAATTTGGCTTTGAAAGACAGCTTCAAGACAGTGACAGAACCACAGAAGGACAGAGCTACAAAGCCAACTTCAATAAAAATCATTCTAAATAGAATCATAGTGCATACTGTACCCTGGTACTTGCAAATGTACATGTTTACACTACGATGTAAATGCATTTAGTACTATTCATTGAGGTGAATGCTTTGAACTGTACAATTAAGGGGGAACTACTGATTAAATTGTTTAACTTCTATTGCTGAGTCCCTTTATTTTCCTTACTAATGATGTAATTGACTGTCCCTCGGATTCTCAAAAGCCTGCACTGAGTGCAAGATGAGTGCAGTAGCTCACGCAGGCAATATGTCTGCCATGTGATCCAGGAACAGCAGGCAGGGGCGTGCATGAGAGCTCCAGCACTAATCTTGCACAGACTAAGCCCGGGTATACAAATCACCTCATTTGCTGGAGAAATCCATGCAAATGAGGTGATATTGCAATCCAGGAAGCTTGCAATAGTCCGTACAAGACAAGTGCAATCTGCAGAAATTTACCTTGTTACTAACCGAGTACATTTCTGCATATTCCAAAACGGAGCTGTGACAGCTCCAAATAAAGGCTGCATATCATTGAGGAAGCATGCCGATGGCCAAGTAGAAGGCCATTGGCATTGCAAACTGTTTAAAAAATTAATAAAACAATTTTAATTTTTTTCCCGCCAATCTCAGCTGTTTAAGCATAGGGCAGTGGTGTGCAAATGGGATCGGAGGGGGGGTAAAATAAACTGAAAATGAACATTCTAACATAAGTCAGTATTCTGCCATGCAAGTCAGTGGCAGGCAAAAGACAACTTGGCCAGTGAGTAGTGGTTGCTAAGGGGGGAGGCTCAGTGTGGGACATATAACTATGCATTAGTAGGCAATCTTATGCAAGTGAGGAAAAGGTTAGTGAATCCCAGATTTTCCCAGGGTGTGAGGCAGGTCCCAAGAGTGTAAGAGTATAAATAGCTGGGTGCAAGACTAGGATATAGGTGACATCATGGGGGGTGTGTGTCAGGCATACTGTAAGCAGATTGGAGACCTGTGGCTCAGGATTGCTCCTAGGTTAGCACAGTTAAGCCAGGGGTGTGTCTAAACCTGCCCAGCACACTTTACAAAGTGTAGGCAGGTGTGCACGCCGGGCTCCAGTTCCTGCAGGAAGAAAAAGGAAGTTAAACCAGGAAAAAGCAGCTCTGTGCACATATGAACACTCTGTTTGCGCAACGCACACATGGCCTTAAACAGGGAGGCAATGGGAAGGGAAAACAGCAGTAAGAAGGTAATCAAGGATAACTAGCATAGCTGGCAGGTGAAATGTATCAGAATCAGCTAATTACACAGGCAGCAGACTAGCCCAGCCCAACACACCACTATGAACTATGCAAACACCTTTCCCCCTTGTTTTCCCAAAAACTCTGCACCACCGGTGTATACAGACGGGAAAATTTTACAAAACGAAAGCAAGAGAAAAAATGTTAGGGGCTGCATTTGCTATCATATACCAGCATGTGCAAGAGGCTGAGGGTGCTGAGGATGTGAATGCTGCTGAGCAACCCACAGTGAGGAGACAGAGAAGAGTGTACAGACCCAGGGTAACCTACCAAGGGCTACATGAGCTGAAGATAGTGGAGTGCTATAGGGTGGACAGGGACCTCCTACAGCAAATTGTTGAACTGTGCCGGCCACGCCTCACACACAGAACTAACAGAGGGGAACCCATCCCAGTGGATACCAAGGTATGTGTAGGTCTAAGAATACTAGCTGCAGGTACCTTCCAAAAACCAACTGGGGATATGATGGGGATTTCACAGGCATTAGAATCCAGGGTACTCCACCAGTTCCTGGATGCCATGTCAGCACATGTCGGTGAGCATGTATATTTCCCCATCACGCATGAGGCGTTGGCCAGCAATATGCATCTCTTTCACCACATAGCAGAATACCCTGAGGTAGTGGGTGCAATAGACTGCATGCACATATGCATTAAAGCACCACCAGGTGAGCGGGGTAGGGTCTACATCATTGAAGAAAAATAAGAGCAAAACTGATAACACCAAGAAGAAGAAGAGTAGTAAAGTGAAGTGAAGACAATAGTTAGTAAAAAAGGTAAGTCCTCATTAGTTGCCAAAATCCAAAAACAGTTGGTACAAAGCAGCAAAAAGCACCAAAAGGTAAAATCCAAAAAAAGTCAAGTCAGTACAGGGTAAAAAACAGCAAAAGCTTTAAAAGCTTCGCTTTGGAGAATGCCAAGCTTTCAAAAACAGTTGCCTGCAGTGCAGGGCAACTGTTTAAATAATAAATTTAATTATTCACATGTTTGGTGGTTTTTAGTTGGCTGAGTTGCATTAAACTGTTTTGAGCAAATTTTAATGAAAAAATAATATGAAACATTAAAATTAAAATAAGGTTAAATTGACAATTGACATTGCATTATTTATACATTGCCAAACCAAGTGTGTGTTATGATGATGAAAAAAAAAAAACTTGTCCAAAAGGTTTGGATAGAAATACAAATAAATACAAATACAAGTGTTTAAAAAAGGTGTGTGATCCAAGTGAGTTTGAAGTCAGCAGTCCTGTGTAATATGAGAATCAATGTAGTGCTGTTATTTAGCCTAAAAATAGATGTTATGATGCATATGCACTGTGACTTGGGGCAAGAGTGTGGCATGGGTGTGGGGAGTGGGCAAAGAAACAGTGTTGAAAATGAGACACAATGGGATCTAATATCTCTGAATAGGGATGCTTCATGCTATAAGAATCCGAGCCTATACTAAGACAGGATTTTAGCCCCAAGTGTGCAGTTGCCAGACGGGGCCTTGCTGCTCAAATTTATGGAGTTGTCCTCCAAGCCCCTGTATTCCGTTAAGGGTTCACTTGTTCAAGGATCATGAAGACAACATGTAAGTGAGTGTTTGTGAGTGCTTTCCTTTTCTTTTCAATGTCGTAAGTTTTCTTTTATAGCACTGAATGTTTTCTCTGTTTAATCCTGTGGTAATTCCCTCTGGTTGTTCCTGAAAAAGGCACCACAGGTGGTGCACAGCCACACTACAAAAGTGACTTTTTGTCTGATACAAACAAGTGTCTGGATGCAAGGTAAAAGTGTAGGATTTGTTTGCAATGGATGTACATTGCTTGCAGAGGACATTGATTACAGCCAGCATTGTTGTGAGTTGCCTGTGGTATTTATGGGTTTTTGCGAGTATGTGCTTTGAGGTTTGAGTTGTGTCTCCTTGAGTTTTTTGCCCTTGTCCAGATGATAGTCCTGTTGTCATTGCCAGCCAGTACAGTCCAGTTAGTGGATACAATAGTTTACTGAAGTAGTCATTTGGCGGAGAAAGTGTAAATGAAATTATTTGGGCCGGAGAAATTCTGTTGTATGAGGGTTGTCGGAGAAAGTGTAAGTGCGTCAATGAGGGGATCTTTCCTTTGCTTTGTTGTGACATGAGGGGTTTAATTGAAGGGAGCAAGTTTGGCGGATAGCCTGGTTGGATGAAGTTGTCAGATTGTGAGTCTCTTCTTTTTAGTCGGTTGAGCAAGTTCCTGTCTGGATAGCCTTCTTGATGGAACATCTTGACTATGCATGTCTTTTCTTAGAAAATCGGAGAGTTTTACTATAGTGTTCTATGCTCTTATAAGTTGGCCCTCATCCTGTAAACCTCTTTAGTAGTTCAAAGTTGGAAGGCATCCCTATAAATGGTAAGCGTCAAGATAGGTTTCCTGTTCATGACTAATGTTGTGTGTGAGTGTCAAAACTCATGACTGATGTTGATGTGTGAAAGTCAGAAAAACTGTTGGAGTGTGTTGTGTTTTCAAACTTCGGCAGTTGGAGTTCAGTACTCTCGAAAAGAGAGTGAGCAAATGAGGCCAAAGTAGTGCCAAAATGACAAGGATGTTCCCAAGGTAGCAAAAATAATGGCATACAAGGTGGCACAGGAATAAAAACAAACTCCTTTTTGTTGTTGGCAAAGTTCCCCCATTAAGTGAGTTGATGTTTAGGGCCATGCTCATCATGTACTCCTAATTAGTTTGATTGTTGTTTAACCCAAATTCGTGTATTGGTGGTTTTAGTCCGATTGACATCCAAAGTACTGTAGAGTGGGGAATGCTGGAAAAAAGTCAGTCTATTCCTGTGGTGACCACCAAACCAGTCTAGTCCTGTAAGGACAATACTGGAAAAAGGAAAGGAGGAGGGGAATCTGGACTGCGATAGAAGAGGCACTGGGAATGTTGTTTTTTTTTGTGAAATTATGGAACTTGGCAATAGTTTATGAGTGAGGGCCCCTTTGAAGGGCAATGGGTCTGAAGGTCACACCGATTGGTGCCCTTGTGGGGTCTTGCAGTTCGAAGATAACTGGTTGTATTGGTTTGATTGCAAGTAGTGTGGGTTAGAGTTTTTCATTTGAAGATGTACAAATTGTTTGTTGATACAAAGGATTTAATAACTGCAAGAGTTACAAAAAAGGGATTTAATTTTGCAAGTCGTGTTGTGTATTCATTTTTGCAGTGCTGGTTGTATTGCTAACCTCATAATTTACATGGTGCATGCTAGCCTCATAAACCTTTGTCGTACATGAGAACCACAATAACCACCATGCTGCTTACACACCACCACCTTTGTCAGGGTGACAAATTTGTAAATGTGTGGTCTACGGGGGTTGTATCCGTTGGTTGATGAGGTGTGTCAAGGTTGTCTGAGTGTGCTTAAGGGGTGGTTGGGTGGGATTGAAGGTATTATAACTTAATTAGTGGGTGGGTGGGGGGGGTGTCCTTTGAAAAAATGTTTGAACCTACTCCTGGCCAGTGAATAACGAGATCAAAAAGTTTTGGAGGTTGATTTGGCTGAGTCCTCTGAGACTGATGGAGAGATCAACTAAAGAGATTAAAGGCTGTGTCATGTTAGTCCATGTCTGTGTAGTTAAAAACTGTGTCATTAAAAACCATGTCTGTGTAATTAAAAATAGTAAAATCATTCTTGGTATAAATAATTGGTATAAAGAGTGGTCAATTAGTTCAGTACAGAGGTGGCTTTATTGGAGCAAGGGATGATTGGGTGTGCAGGCAGGGGGCAGTTTGTTGGTCCAGTCTTTGGGTGTCCTCTGTGGTTTGTGGGTGTGGGTGGTTACCCTCCAGTCCTTGCATAGAGTGGTCCCCAGTCCGGACCTCCTGGGTTTCAATCCCCCTCCTTCTCCGTGGGACTGTCACATTGTGTCTCACTGCTCACTTTGTCTCATGTCAGTGGTGTGTGTCTGGGTGTCTGGGTGGGAACTTGTCTGTCTGAATGACGAGGGGTAAGCTATATCAGGAATATATTTTGTGAAATTGGTACATAACAAATTTCTTATGACATTCATATATAACATAACATTATACTTCAAACCATACAGGATCACACACCCAATGCTAACTCATGACTCACTCTTCACACCGCATCATGCAGGCTTGTCCACTCAACCTGAGCCATTACCAAATACCCAATTTGTACAATACCGAAAAGCTTGGAACAAATAACAAATAACAAAATGTGTATGGCGGCTTGAGTAGAGGGGCAAAACCTCAAAGACAGACGTCAGGAGAATGGTCATTGCAACTAAATTTTGTGAGGAAAACAACAAAACCTCAAAGACATCTTAGAGAAAGCAATGTCCTCAACTTGCAAACAACAAAGCAACTTACTTCAATCCTGACACACCAAGCAAAGCAAGCCTCTCACTTTTCACTTGGATCACATCACTTGTCATCCAGATCCTCCTTCACTGTATCCTGTCACTTTTCATGTGGAACAAAAGGGTTGTTTATATCGGGCTCTGAACACACTTACGACAGGTAAAAGAAAAAAGGAAAGAAACAGAGAGAATTTCAGGAAAAGGCTATAACAAACAACTACAAGCATTCTTTCAAGAAAAAACAACACAATTTTTCCCTTTTCAAAGAGGAGGACTGAGAATCGACTTGGAATACAGGTCCTTGAACAAGTGAACCTGGCTAGAGAGGGGGCTAGTCCGAGGGAGGCAATATAGCACAGGGCTTAGGCTGGGTTCTGGCAACCCTGCAGGCAGGAGGCTAGCCCCGGGCATCCCTATTTCACTATTTGTGGCACTGTTTTCACTATTTTTGAACACACCCTTTGGAGCATCCAAAGTGGTGGCATTTTTTCAACACTGTTTCTTTGCCCATAACATTACTTTTACAGCACTAAATTGATACAAATATTACACATTCATAATGCATCTATTTTTCATTGAAAGGCTACAATAACAGCACTTCCACTTGTATCAGGACTGCTGACTTCAAACTTTGTATTTACACACACCTTTTTTTTTTTTCAACCGTACTCAATTTTTGGTTTTACCAGTCATTCTATCCAAATAAGCAAACAATTTAACCTCAATTTATTCTCTGTGCACTTTTATTATTTGGCTTTTCATTTGCTCAAACATTTTGCTCCAGTTTCTTAATGTGCACATTTTAATGTTTCATTTAGCGACTAATTTGTGTCCTCATTTAAAACTCAATCAAACTCAGCTGCAACTCTTTGACAAGCTAAAACACGACTAATTAACATCTGTCTTATTCCTGCTGTTCACTGCAGGCACAACTTTTGATTTTACCAGCTTAAATGATTTTCTTCTAAAGCTGTGTTTACTGTACTGACTTTGTTGTTTTGGACTTTGTACTTTTACTTACCTTTTTTCTGACTGTCTTTGAAACCAACTTTCTGGAACTACTCTTCTTAGGGTCTACATCAACCGCAAGGGCTTACCCTTCATCAACTGCCAGGTCGTGTGCGATGCCCAGGGCATAATAATGAATGTGTGTGCTGGCTGCCCTGAAAGCTACCACGATTCCCACCTCTGGCATCAGACGCAGATGTACCAGAGATTTGCAAGTGGGGACATCCCACACGGTCACCTAGTGGGGGATGCTGGATACTCACTGGAGCCATGGCTGATGACACCCATCAGAAATGCACACACACCTGAACAAGAACTCCATAATGACATACATGCACAAACACGAATCATAATAGACCGTGTATTTGGGATGCTCAAGTCATGGTTCTGGTGCCTGGACACATCCGGTAGAGCCTTGCAGTACTCACCAACTACATATACCCAAATTGTCCTTGTATGTGCCATGCTACACAATATGATCCTGCGGAAACAGCTGCAGCAGGAACAGCATGGGGCAGGGCCACAAAAGGCAATGCATAGCACATGCCCTGACACAGTAGGGACCGAGGGAATGACACCCATTTCCAACTACCACATACAGTAAAAGGAATGCCAAACATGATACTACCTATGCTCAACCATGTATAGGGAGTGTACTATGTGCATCCGGCATAGGCAGCCCTGCATCACCACCCTCAGTACTGGGACACCAACAAGGTAAGTGACTCATACATGCCAGTTGTGGGGGGGGGGTCACATACCCAACAACAGTCACAGCCAGCAGGACAGGTGTGGACAAACACAAACAAATGCTGTACTATGGTGTCTGAATGAGCCCCATGGGTAACCCCTACCCCAGCCCTACACAGACAGACTACAGCAGGCCAGCCAGTTGGATGTCAGTTGTGAAGGCTAGGAAGTCAGAAACTAATATATAGGGAGTGAAAGCTATGATCTGTAGTACACTGGTAGGCCTCTAGCCAGCACGACAGGTAAAACTACAGACTGAAATGGTGTAACCGACATACCAGTACAGTCCTAGCAACTGTGTAAAAGTCTAAGGTGTGCCCCACCATCCTATGTACACTTATGGTAACAGTCAGGTGTGCCCCCCCACCCCTGTGTAGAAATGTATAAACGGTTTGCTGTCCCCCCCCCACTAAGCAGAAATGTAGCAGCAGTCAATGCCAAATGACTGATGTATACCCTGCAGACACAGCATGCTACCTGTCGGTGTACAGCACAAAGGTCAGCACTGCAGTACAAACCAACTGGACTTGATCCACACATGCAATATAGATGGCCATACTGGGCATGCTGACACACTTAGAGAAATGAAGGCAATGTCAGTCAACAACATACTGAAAGCCCATACTGGGCATGCTCACACACTTAAACACAAGAAGGCCATGTCAGCAAGCAACAGTGGACCAGACATATCTGTCAGTTGCAGTTCTCATTGCAGACACATGTCAGTATGCACCACTCCTGCCTTGCATACACAGTGGATAGGAATACAGACATATATATGTAAGGACAACACACTATAATAAGCCAAAGGTAGATGGACATAGATGTGTTGAAGAGGGTGACTATGACAAGGAGACATCTGGGCCTGTCCCACCCAGCACACAGCCAAAGGGTCCCAAACACATGAGGTGCAGGTATCACTCACTGCAGATACCAGCCATCAGTGTCTGTCAGCATGACAGCATGTTGCACGTGCCAGCTGTGCAACATGACTGTACAAGGAAGATGTCACCTATTAGCTGTATACATGTACCCGTGCCATATGACCCTGTGTGTGCCCGCATGTGACATGTCAACCCCAACATGAATGTGTTACGGCCCATGCATACACCGTCTTCCCCATAGCAGTATCATGACAAGTCTGCTATGGTCATCCAATGTGAAATACACCTTTGGGGGAGATGTATCTCAGTAATCCCCATGGCGTGTCCCATAACTGTGTACTGCTATACTGATAAACTAGTTAGGTAGTAGTCCTAACCCCAGACCTGGCAACTGTGTGAGTGTGTGTATGTGTGCATGTCTTGGTCTCTGGCTGTGTAGAGAGAAATGCTTTCTAGGCTACTCACACTCAATACGGTTCATATACACAACACTGGCAAGGCTGCAGATGTCACGCACCTAGAAATACACCTCTGGGGAAATCATAGCCCAGTAATCTCTGCAGCATGCCTTGTAATTGCATACTGCTGTAGTGTGATAAAGTAGTGAGGTAGGTGTTCTAACTCCAGACTTGGCAACTGTGTGTGTGTGTGTGTGTGTGTGTGTGTGTGTGTGTGTGTGTGTGTGTGTGTGTATGTGTGTCTGACTGACTGAGTAGAGAGCAATGTTTTTAGGCCACTCACACCCCATACAATACACATACTTGACTTTGTCAAGGCTGCTGATATCACTCACCTAGAAATACACCTCTGGGAAAATCATAGCCCAGTAATCTCCGTAGCGTGCCTTGTAACTGTATACTGCTGTAGTGTGATAAAGTAGTGAGGTAGGTGTTCTAACTCCAGACTTGGCAACTGTGTGTGTGTGTACCTGACTGAATAGGGAGCAATGTTTTTAGGCCACTCACACCCCGTACAATACACAATCTTGACTTTGTCAAGTCTGCTGATGTCACTCACCTAGAAATATACTTCTGGGGAAATCATAGCCCAGTAATCTCCGTAGCATGCCTTGTAACTGCATAGTGTGGTATAGGACTGTGGTAGGGTTCCATCTCCACCCATGGCAGTTCTGGATGTTTTGAGTGTGTTACAATGTCTGTGTATGGAGCAATGCATCATAGGCTACTCACTGGCAGTACATTTCAAATGACCTACATTGCCAATCCTGCTGATGTCATTCATTGTGAAGTAACACTTTGGAGAGAAAGTTCTTTAGTAATGCCTGTGGTGTGGCCTATAACAGCTCTATGCTGTGGTGTGATACAGACCTCGATTAGGGGTTCTATACCCAAACATGTCATTTGTGGATGTTATGTGTGTGTGTCACTGTCTGTTTAGGGAGCGATGCATTTTAGGCCAGTCACTTACAGTACAGTTGACATGCCCTACTTTGGTAAACCTGCTGATGTCATTCAATGTGAAATACACCTTTGGGGAAAGAAGTCTTTAGCAATCCCTGTGGTGCGTCCTATAACAACTCCATGCAGTAGTGTGATATAGACCTTGATCAGGGGTTGTATACCCACTCATGTCAGTCGTGGATGTTTTGTGTGTGTCTCACTGGCTGTGTAGAGAGCAATGCATTTTAGGCTAGTCACTTGCAGTACAGTTGAAATGCCCTGCTTTGGTAATCCTGCTGATGTCATTCACTGTGAAATACACCTGTAGGGAAATAGTACTCCAGTAACATCTGTGGTGCATACTACAACTGCGTAGTGCTGTAGTGTAAAAAAATAGTTAGGTAGGGGCTCTACTCCCAGACATGACAGGTGTGTGTGTGTGTGTGTTTGTAACCCATATCCTGTGTAGAGCTGAGTGTGTGTCAACTGTGGGCATTGTGGATGGGGGTTTTGCTACTTTATTTTATGGTGGCCCTACTATATATCACAATGTCAACCATACAGGGATAACAGATGTAAATTAGCTGGGAGGCTGGGGTGCAAAGCCATACCCATACGTGTGACATGAAGGCCAGACAATCCAAGTTAGCAACCCCACGATTACCCAGAGCACACACTCAACCCATGTGTCATATGACACCACATGCCTAGGCAGCATGCAATACATGGGTAGTACACTGCATATTGGCCACTGATAGTAGCTAAGCAGTAATAGCAGTGGGCTACAGAGAGCATGTCACCCTGCCCTTCTGTCCAATATGCACGTACATGTAGACAGTGCACCTTTACCATGTTCCCCAGTGGACACCTGCACCACCTGTGGTGCCTTCACATGTGACTCACAACGGACATACCATGCCTGACAACATGTCCTGTATGGACAGATGACACTGACATCAGGGAATGCTGTTGGCATGCCATCAATGTAGGTGAAGGGTAAACCTGCTGCCCAGTAACAGTTCCTGCCACAGGTGGGCATGACTGGCAAATCCGATGATAATCTGTGTTCACAACATGGGGCAGACACCCTAGGTACAGTTCCACATGTCACTGTACATGCATCTGGGAGGTGTGCACATCCCAGACACCATCCATGTCATGGACTGAGGAACGCATACATGGCATGTGGTGTACAGCATTGGCCACACACAGTAGTCACCGAGGTGACTGGATGGGGGATGCAATACCCACCTGTGTTGGCAAATGCAGTAACTACAGACATGAGCCATAATGCAGACCATTGTCATATGGCCTGATGCCAAGGCATACCCATCGTCTACCCTTATACAGCCTGCTGGCACAGTTGACCACCACACACCCGTGTAGACATGCACCCATGCATGTCAGAACTGGCACCCTGAGTGTTTGTGTGTTTGTGTGGTGTGTATGTCCACATCCACACTCAATACAACCTCTCAGGGCATACTGAAGCATGCTGTCTGATGTGTGACATCGTCTCATACCCTTTGCCCATACGGCCTCCATATGACCCATGTGGTGCATGTGATACCTGCACATTGATGTGTTGTGGCAATCCCATTAGTGACATGTTGCACTTCTGGCCTTGTCAAGTGTGTCAATGTGTGTGCATCCCTGTGTGAGTGTGCTTGTGCTGATGCTAGCACCTGTACATTCAGACAGGCACGTGTACGACACCTACAGTATATCTACTGTATCCCTGTTGTAGATGTCACTCACCCTCACATATATGTTCTGAGTGCTCCACAACAGGTAACCCATGTAGTGCGTCCAATAAGTGCATCGAACTGTGATAGCACTACATAGCTGTCGGGAGTTTGATACCCGGTGCTGGTAGGTGTGTGTCATGAACATGCTTCAGTTTTACACTCCTACCCCTCCCTGACATGTATTTGTCTCTGACTGCCTCTCCCACTCCCTCTCTGGTGAATGTGGGGACCCACACCTGCCTTGCTTAGGCAGCAGCATGTGTATTCTATGTGATGCTCAAGATCAGCTGATGTTCTTTGCATGAATTGCAGCCCTCCCCTAGCTGATTGCATGTGGAACAGCTGTGGTAACAATCTCATAGCCAATTGCATGGAAACACATTCCAATACCTAGGAACCTCATGGTGGTGTTGGGCCTTTTCAGTCACTGTGAGCAGGAACTAGATCTGTTGTTTGGCAAATGGCATCCCAGATGGATTAGGGATTCACCTCCAACAACATACACTGTGAAAACAGGCCAACAAACAGGAGGGGGATGTGCCTGACCTGACTACAGACTGTAAGTACTGCTATACTGCATTTGGAGTAATGTTGGTTTAATAGTGTTTGTCTGGATATGCCTGTCATACATGTAGTAATACCTGCCATGTCAGTTCCATGTATATGAGGAATCCCCATCTGCAGGGACATCTACAGACTGGACAGTGTTATGCTTATGGTTTCATGTGTTATCCACAGTGCATCCCTCTCTGGAATGCAGATGGTAGTGTGAGGATTGCAGTCTGTAGATGGTGAAGGCCATGACAGTTACTGACTTTGTATCCCTCATAGGACATATGTTGCAACAAACACCCTTACAATGGAAAATATACAAGGTTACCACAGCAACATGTCTATACTGGCCCTGTGTATAAGCTGTCAGCCAGACCACTGTCAACGTTTGCTCATATGGCATGCATGAATGGTGCATATGTGCTGTACACCATAAATAGTGTCATCATATCTGATAACAAGCCAGTGATATATCAGAGTGCTACACATGTCATGTACAGTAGGGATTACATTACATGACATAAGCTGGACAATCTGTGGATGTTTGTACAGTACTGAGGTGTAGTGATGGTGAATGTCGGCAGTGTGTGTATTGTTAATATGTACTTTAGCCTGTGTACAGACTCTGGTAGATGTCATTGTCCTAGCTCCCTGTCTATCAGATGTTACATGCTGCCCAACTGTATGGCACTGTTTCACCATGCATGTTTGTAGGGCCATACACACACATGTCCCAAACCACAGACAGCCATCAGACCAAACTGTGTAGCAGTCCAGTTTATGTAGGGACATTCTGTGACTGACACATGGGAGGATGGTGTAGAACAGATAGTCCACATACTGTAATATCATGCTAGGCTACCATATGCAGCTTTGGCTGTGTTCACATTGGTTGTAGTAATGCACTGTCACACTGGTGTATCTTACCCTGTGCTGTGACATGGCTGTTGAGCCTGCTATATATGCAAGTACATGTGCATTCCCCCATACAAGATGTAGGCCAGTTTTGAGCCAGTCTGCCTGTAGCCTGCACAGTGCATTGTTACATGCCTAGCAGCATAGTGTACTTAACCAGTGGGAAGTCATGTGCAGATACTTGCCAGATGTACTGCTGCTAGGCCTCCCTTAAATGTCAGGTATATCAGACAGACCAGTGGGATGCTGTACAGATGTATGTCAATATCTAGTGGGTACTATGTGTCCATGGCACTCCTGTACCAGCTGTCATTATGTGTCAGGCCAGACAAGAGTGTGTAACTCCAACACCTATGGTGCCAAATGAATACCAGTCGTTATGTGTTATACCCATCTACTTGGCTGTCTACATCCATACTGTCAGGCCTGCTACACATGTGGTGCACTAACGGAATATGTGCAGACCTCTGGACTGTACAGGGTGTGTCCGAAGTTCCATATAAAGTTGCCAATATTTCTGCTGCAATCCACTGGGCCATTACATGCTAGCAGCGGTACTTTACAATGATGTCCATAGGATGTCTGTCAGTAGCCTATGGCACACGTTATAAGCAGATGTCAGCATCCACACACACCATGTCTGTGAAGGCAATCCCAATGACAGTAGCAACAGGATAGTAATATACTTGCTATACATACCTGACATCCCCTTGCACTACAACATTGTGCCTGTAGGGGCTGGGGTATGGCTACACTCCATGTCCAGGACATATGGTGGAAATATACGTACACATACCACTCCAGATAGCCATATATATATATATATATATATATATATATATATATATATATATATATATATAAAATGACACATGTGTACTAAATTGGATTACCACCATCATGGCAAGCACCCACTTTATATCCCTACAGCATGTGGCCGTGGTCCCTTCACATTCCCTGTGTGACTAACATCCGTCCTATGTGTGGGCATCAGTGATACAGGCAGCAGGTAGCAATACCTCTCACAGGAGAACATATACACTCAGAGTGGACACATTTGTTCGAGGTTCAGGAACTACAGACAGGCTGTGGGTAGAGTTGTGTAATGCTTTGCATAGTACTGGTGTTACAGGGTGTGTGTGTGTGTGTGTGTGTGTGTGTGTGTGTGTGTGTGTGTGTGTGTAAATACTAGTGTACCTTGGAATGCTGTCTGTCTGCATAGGTCACTACTGTGGGCCTACCTCTTGCTGGGTAGAGGTATGCATATCATGTGATGTCTGTCCACCACACAAGCCCTGTGTCAGATATGACACTGGCAGTGTGTAATGCGTGCTACTGGTACATGGCTACATCCATGTCTATATCTAACCTCAATTCCCTGACTAAGGGTATGTTGCAGACTATCCTGTAACACCAGCACTTTGCTTGTGTATGGCAACAGTGTTCCACATATATGCCTGTGTTCCAGCCTCTGTCCCCCATCTACATACCAAGCTCTGCACATTTGTCATGCTGTCGGGGGTTGTGCTGTAGTGGGCTGTGATTATATCACACTGCCATTGCAACCATTAGTACACTGCTGTTGTATCCCCTGCACATACACTGGGGCTGGTACCATATATGTGTGGGCGACACCTACACAACACATGTGCGCCCTTATGCACTGCAGAGGCCAGTGTATGTAACAATGGTATATGGTCTTGTATTATTGAGTCCAGGTGGGGAGCACTCTAAATGACCTAGGCTGTTACAAATGTGGGGGTATCAGGGGTGAGCTGCCACAAGGTATGTGGATGTACAGTACCGTATACTCCACCTATATTGCAACTACTAACATGACTTGGGGTACTGCAAGCCTACTGCCCGATGCAATACAGACTGTTCTGTGTGTTATGCCTTGATATGTTCCGGGTACAACCTATTGGATCACACAATGTCTTTACCTCCTACAGAGATAGTACAGAGTGTAGTTAGAGGCTGCTGAACTACACACCTGCAGTACATACTGTTGATTGTGTGGTACCCTGTGGCCCAGTCTGTCGGCACTGTTGTATATTCTGAAGGGCTTGGCTTGGACTGCAACAGTTGTGAACCTTTCCAGACTACTGTATAAGTGTAACTGTTTCACAGTTGCAGTACTCCGTTTATATGGTTGTCAGTATTGGAACAGCTATATGATATGACATATAGGACCGGTATGGTACACAATTAAATGAGGCCCATTTCTGCAAACCTGTGTGTGGTGCTGTACTATGACCTTTCTATTCGTATATGTTGCAGGCAATGATTGACATTTGTATGTATAGCCCATACAGTGTCCGGTTGTTCAGGTGTTAACAGCAGGCATACTGGGGCTGTTCCATATTGTGTGCACCTCCTGCATACGTCTCTGCCTATACATATATCTGCATGTGTATGTGTAGTCACATGTATATATATATATATATATATATATATATATATATATATATATGTGTGTGTGTGTGTGTGTATATCTGTATCAGCATATATGTGTATCTGTATCCTGGGGATGTGGACAGCTTCCACATATTACATGTCCTGTGGGAGGCGGACTGTACTTGGTAGTGTATTGCAGGGTGCAGGTGTTTGGCTGTGGGGGAATGCCTATTCGTACAAGATGTATAGTGTGTGGGGCCTCTCAACCCCATTAACAGTGCATGTGGCCATTGGTGTATTTGTCAATCTGCAATTGCTATCTATAGATGTATGGCCATATATACCTATATAGATATATTAACCTGCTAACAAATATATAGATATATGTGCATAGATAGCGATATATATGTATATAGAGATAGTAAAACAACATATATACATATATATTTGAATACATGTGTATCTATACATATATGGGTATGTTGTATCTGTTAAGGTTGCGCTGTAGTTACACACGCAGACATCTAGGTGTTGGTAAACACTCTCTGCACTGTTATAAGTTCATAGGTTCATACTAGGCTATCTGCCCTAGGGCATTTATAAGCCTAGCCAGAGTGTGTTTGGCTTTCGCCACCCATTTTAAATTAATTTTGCTATGCCTTTTTTTGAGGTTAGTATACTGTGCTTCTGTCTAACAGTGACACAGAAGTGATAGCCGGGGTAAACCTACGATCTCCCATCCACTCATCAAGATTCCTCTTGAAGAGAGTCAATGTGGGACTCTGCCTAACCTGGACTGGGATTTTATTCCAGAGTGAAGGGAGCCTCTGGGTTATGAATCTGTCCCTCCAGCATGTCCTATTTATTTCAGTGCTGAGGTTCAAGTCTCTCGAGCGCGACCTGTTTATTTTGTTGCATGACAGGACTGGCTGATATGTTCCTGAAACATTGAATGTCTGTGTATCTGTCATGGCTTAGTGGTACATCAATTTGTCTAGGGTGTGCAGGGTCCTTGGTTTGAGCCTTGCCAGAGTTGTTAATTTGTTGCTGGCCAGAACACATCCTGATGGATAGAGAGTGATTAAGGCACTGTAAAGCAGTTGTAAGCAGGTTTGTGGGTTCTGCCCAGCAACAAAATAAACAGGTCATGCAAGGCTCGTAACCAGGACCCTGCACATCATTCAAAAAGTAATTTACCACTAAGTTATGGCAGATATGCATAATCATGCTGTCTCCATATACATATCATCTAGCCCAGGTATACAACACTACATGGAATGTATTCCACCATGTAGATGTATTTGTGTGTGTATATATATTCATCATTGAATGGATATAACATATCTATATATGTAGATATAGGTATAGACATATCTATATGCATATATATATATATATATATATATATATATATATATATACACACACACACACACACACACACACACACACACACACACACACACACACACACACACATACATACACACAAGCCAATACATACACATATACATAGATACGCATACAGCCATATGTATATATCCACATGTCCACATAAAGGCAGCACTAAGAATGCATATATGTTAGCATATGTATGGCTGACCTTTCAAAGGGAGATGTCCATGTGTCTGGAGGCTGATATGCCTAAAGTATGTTCCCAACATTGCACAATCCTGCAATACATGCATAGAATGTGCAATGTGCGAATGTCAGTATGCATTTGCTAATTGCAGATTAGGCAATTTGGTTGCAGATGCCACTATAGTGGGGATGGGGAATAATTGCCTCTCCCCACTGTAGTGCATGCTAGGGGTTCGTATATCACAGTAGCATGGTTGTGGGGGGCTCAGCTCCCCCAGAGGGGGGATGTAGGGTGTCATGCACCCCACCAGTACAATATGTATTCCAACTTGCAGTTCGAGTGTCAGCAAAGGTGCCTGTAGAACTGCAGTTCTATTAACTGTGATGCAGTAAGAAATGATGGGTTAGTCCTTTCTGTTTGCAGAAAGGGCCGTTCAAAGGAATGATTGTCCCCCTGTCAAAGGTGAACACAGATATATCAATATAGGCATATATGGACATACATCTGTAGATGGAACTGGGAACTTAACCACAACATATATGTTCACATGCACCATTGATGGCTTTGAGAGACCCAAACAACATACATCTGGCATGGATAGGTATCCCCCCCAGCCAAATGCATCTGGCCTGCAATATAATACCAACCTCAGCAGATCCCATAAGCAGGACCATACATGACAAGGGCAAAACATGTTAACAGTACTCCATCCCACCTGTAGGATGTAAGGCTGGCATTACTAATATATCATGCAGTACAGTCAAGTGACATGTCATGGTTGGGGGAACCCCCTGGGCAGGTGCAGTAAGTAGCTGGAATCCTTCATACAATTCAATAGCCCTAAACCTGACAATGGTTTCACCAATGTTGGCAAGGACATCCACAAACCCACCATGTCAGCTGGGTGCACCTGTCGCCCTTAGGATTCCGGATACTGGCTAAGACTCTTGCAACCCCATAGTGCCTTTTTAGGCAAGGTTCAAATGACAAATTCACCACCGCAACAGGTACAAGCAAGCAAAATCTGAGGGTAATGCTACTCAATGCTAGAAGTCTAAACCTCAAAATGCACTCACTCGAGGCACTCCTTAAAATGGAGAACATTGACATCTGTGCAGTGACAGAGACCTGGTTCAAAGCTCCAGAGAGCACCCCTGATTTACCAGGCTTCAATTCCTACCACAACTTTTGGCCACCTAACCCAGAAAGAAGCACTAAAGGCGGAGGCGTGTCCATATTCATTAAGGATATCCACACCTCCAGGCTAGTTGCACAGCATAATGCATCCGAGATTATCCAAGTGCACCTAACACTGGGCAAGACCGCAATCCAAATTGTAGCTTGCTACAGACCCCCCCACCATACCCCAGGATTCACACTCCTCATGTCTTGATACACTGGAAAGCATTAGGGTATAACCCAACACTCTAATAATGGATGATTTCAACTACCCCACCATTAACTGGGAAAACTACTCATGTACCAACTCTTTTGCTCAACGTTTTCTAGAATTCATAAATTCCAACGCCTTGGATCAACTTATTCACACCCCCACCAGGGGCAGCAATATCCTAGACCTGGTCATTACCAACATGGGAAACCGGTGTTCCACACCAGAGGTCAATTCCTCGTTGGTCAGATCCGACCACAAGCTAATCAGCCTAGACATCCGCATCCCACCCCCAGCCCCAATTAGGGAAACCATCGTAAAAACTTCTCAAAGCCAACTTCACACTTCTTAAGACAGAAGTGGCAAACTTCATGACACCCATGCAGATGGACAATAGAGGTATGACTGCTGAATCCTACACAAATGCACTTTATAAGCACTTACACGAGTGCATGGATCATGCTATCCCTAATAGAACCAAGATGTTATCCTCCAAAAAAGGAAGCCAATCTGGTGGTCCTCGGCCATAAACAAACTCTACAACAGAAGAAAGAAACTGTTGCAAAAAAGAGTAAAATCCCATGACTGGAGGAACTCCTTGGTCAACCTCAGTAAGAAGCTGAGATCCCTCATAAAATCCTCCAAAGCTAGTTACGAAAACAAAATTGTCACTGACTCTAAAGACAACCACAAAGCATTCTATAGCTATGTCAAGAATCTAAATGGGAACACTCAGATCTGCTCTGAGTTACAGCATAATGGTACTAAATACACAGAACCAACTGATATTGCCAACATCCTAGCAGATAGGTTCAGTGCTAACTTTACCCCCCTCTCACCACCTAGAGGGCCCATCTCTATACTGGAAGAATGTAAAGTTCCTATAATCACGGCTGCACAGGTAAAAAACACACTCTCCAAAGCCAAGGACACAGCATTCATGGGACCTGACAATATCCCAGGCTGCGTTCTACACGAACTACAGAATGAACTGGCACCCTACCTAAGTACCATGTTCAATCATAGCCTCACCTCAGGCTTTGTACCCACTGAATGTCGCACTGTGACAGTTATCCCACTCCACAAAGGGGGAGCCATGACGGACCCCAGGAACTACTGCCCCATTAGCCTGACGAGCCTGGTCTGCAAGGCCATGGAACGTATCATCATGGAACTCATAAACAAAGACATTGGTAATCTCCAAACTCTGGACCTTACTCAGTTTGGATTTATAAAAGGCAGATCATGTCTCCTAAACCTGATTGACTTCTTTGAAGCAGTCACCAAAGCCATAGATGAGGGTAAAATAGTTCACACAGCTTATCTAGATCTCGCTAAGGCTTTCAACACCATCCCCCACTCTGGAATTATAGATAAGCTCACTAAACTAGGTATAAATCCCTATGTCACAAGATGGGTTGCCAACTGGCTCACTGACAGAACCCACACTGTGAAAGTAGCGGATTCCAAATCTGACATCAGACCACTGACAAGTGGAGTACCACAGGGTTCAGTCCTGGGTCCTCTCCTGTTTGGTATCTACTTCTCTGAAGTGCAGGCCAACACAGAAGGTCTTTATTAACAAAGTTTGCAGATGACTGCAAACTAGAGCCATAATCGAAACTCCTAATGATGTGGACAAACTACAAAAGGGCCTCACTGAGACAGATACCTGGTGTCAAAGCCATGGCCTGAAGCTCAATGCCAAAAAGAGTATTATCATCCCCTTTGGTAAAAACTCTGTACTCATGAACTACCACATAGCTGGTAGTCTACTTAATGCTGAAAATGTGATAAGAGACCTTGGGACACAGGTGGACAGTAGTCTCTCCTTTGATAATCACATCGCCACAGTGGTCAGGAAATCCTTCTACGTGGCTCATCTCATCACAAAAGGATTCTCATCCAGAAAAAAAGAGGTCATTGTTCCCCTCTATGCATCACTCATTAGACCCATTATAGAGTACAACGCCCCTTTTGGTATGTACCTCACAAGACATCTACAACAACTGGAAAGACCATAGAAATACCTCACAAAGAGGATTACTGGCCTCAAACAGATGCCCTATGCAGACCGTCTCAAAAAACTACAGCTTTACTCCATCACATATCGCCTACTCAGGGGCGATCTCTGCCTAACATACAAAGCTATGTCAAACCCAGAGCTGTTGGACATTCTCCACTTAAAGAAATCCCAATCCCTCTGAGCTACACGCTTTAGGGACCTTAACCTTGTCACCACAATAAACAGAACATGCTGGAGGGATAAATTCCTGTCCCAGAGACTTCCCATACTCTGGAACAGACTACCTATCTATGTCAAACAGAGCTCCTCATTAGCAGTCTTCAAGAAAAATCTTGATGATTGGATGGGAAATGGGAAATTCACCCCAGGGATCACTTCTGTGGCTCTGCTCGACAGGGGCACAGGAAAATAATTTTCTTGGGTGGCGAAAGCCAGAGTACATTTTTTGGCTAGGCTTGTATGGGCCCTAGCACCAATAGCCTAGTACCTATCTATGAACCTATGAACCTATGAACTACCACCTGGTAGCTGGATGACTGTGGTCTGCAGGGACATGGAACATATCATCAATGAACCCATGGCCAATGTCACTGGTTATCTCAACACATGGGACCCTGCCAATGTTGGACTTGTCAAAGGCAGAGAATACAACCTGAACCCCGTTTACCTCCTCAGCCCAATCATGACAGGTGTAGATGAGGGTTAGGAGGTGCACAATATCTATGCATCATAGCAGGCTTTTGTACACCATCCTGCTTGTAAGAATGTGTGTAGTTGTTACGGGATCTACCTCCGTTCACAGGATATGTTTCCACCTGGACTGCTTGCCATATGCCAACATACCACAGGCACCATCCCATGGACATAAAGTCCTTCACAAGTCATAGATGTGTCAATGCCTTCCTTCACACTGTTGAGGTGTGCAGCACTACTGAGGTTCCTATAACTCACTGGGTGTGGCTGTTGTGGACACAACTGCCATAATTGCAGTTACTATTGCATCTATCCCCCCACATAGCTATCTGTAATACTGTACAGTGTATGCAATCAGGTTATTAGTTGTTGTCTACACCATTCACAGTAGTTGAGCGCCTCACACCCTCCTAATGGTAGGGCTATGCCACCGGCATTGGCACACGCATGTTACTTAGGTGAGGACCACAGTGGAGTGGGGAGAGGGACATACACCCTGCTGTTAGCATGTTCAATGCCATCCACATTGCAGACCACAGATATACCACTGTATGGTTGTGCCTATGCTGTCTTGGTGGGATTACATGTGCTACAGATGTGTTACCTGCACGGGGACATACCTCCATGTGTGCAGTCCTGTACCTGTACTGCATCCTAACAAAAGGCACTGTGTGTTGTACCCAGCCATGGCATGTGTACCACCCACTACACTCACTGGTGTCCACTGTAGAAGGCCTGCTGACACCACTACACTCATCAGCCATGTGGCACATGGACAAACACAACACAATCTGAGCAGATACTGGTGACAACAATACAACATTGTTAATTAAAGCTAGGATGATTCATGGCTGCACAGCTAGACCTTCCATGATATTAGCATTTCACTTTACTGCTGACAACATGCTACACATCATTCCATTGCTACACTGTTGTACAGTCACCCAGTGCATCAGAACCATGTTAGCCTGTCCCTGCATTGATGTTACAGATATCAGGCAGTGGCACAGGTATCGTCATATGCACAGGGTGTGTTGTTGGTTTGCCAGAGGCCTAGGCTGAGCCATACAATTGACAACATGTGTGTGTGTGTGTGTGTGTGTGTGTGTGTGTGTGTGTGTGTGTGTGTGTGTGTGTGTGTGTGTGTGTGAGGGGGCTGAGTATTGTTATGGGCCACTGGTGATGTCATGTGTGCAGGTATGTTGTTGCCCTAGGTTCTTTCTTTATGTGTGTGTGTGTCTGCATGCACACAGTTCCTCCATGTAGCAGCTGCCCTATACAGGGAATTGTGGGACAGCTGCAGACTGTACCTGGCAGGGTTTGCAGTTCACAGTCTCCAGCCATGAACATAGGACCTGTGCCTGGCAGGGGTGCTACAGGCAGTATCAGGTACAGAGCCAGACCGAGTACTGTCTCCTGAGTTTAACAGACATCCACTGGATCCAGGTCCCTCCTGGGACTGGCCAGGGCCATGTGCATGTGGTCTGCTCTGACGGGTTGTGGACAGCCCCCCCACACAGTGCTGGGACTGGTACTGCTACTACAGGAGTGGCTGTGACTGTTTGGAAGCCCACGGTGAGCTCCAGCTGCTGGTGTTGCTGGCATACTTCCACGTGGCCGTTGCAACCGTCCCGCCCTGTCCTGACACATGGACATGACATTTTGGATGAGTTCCAATGTCTCACCCCACCATCTATCCATGACATCGGTGTAATTATGGATGGCACCTGCTAGGTCACGGAGGCTGTCAGTTACAGAGGTGTGATGAGCCCTCTGCGCCCTTAGACCCTGCCGGTGTACCGTTCCATTCATGTCTGTGCCTCCATGACAGTCTGGAACATGCACGTGGTTGAAATAGGGGTTGCACGTCTGCCAGGTGTATGATGCCTGCAGTGCCCCTATGAGCACCCCTGCACATCTGCCTATGTGATACCCTGCCAAACATCTGGCTGTGGCTGCTGTGTCCTGACACACGTGCCATAGATACCACACTATCCTGGCCCATGCCAACCGTAGGCTGTCCCTCAGCTAGGGCCAGTTGTGATGAGGTGTGTAGAGGCAGTGTGACTGTGTGCGTGGATGGTGTGGATATGTGTGGGTTGTCAATTGGTGGCCCAGCTGCAGCACCTGATGACCCTTACTGTGCCTTTACACACCTATCCTTATGGTCACTGTCTGTATTAGTGACATCAGATTCCCTGTGGGGGGGACCCAGCCCCACCTAGGCACCTGTGAGGGGAAAACAGGGTACAGACTGTAAGACCTGTACATCGTTGCTAAACAGTAAATACACACACACACACACACACACACACACACACACACACACACACACTCTCACACATGTGTGCAGACATGGCCACACACACAAACATACACACATGCAGTCGACATACATGGCAACCCATACACTACACCAGACAGCACCTAGAGACAGCTCCCACAACCCCATAACAGACACAATAGCAGGGAATGGTGCAGTACAGTATCACACACATACCTGTGAATACATATATGTCAGCATGCAGAACATGTGGGGCTGAACAGCATGCAGTGCAACTGTAGTCAATCCCTGTTACCAAAATTATACATGACTGTGATGCATGGCTTCTGTTTGTAGGTGATGGTCCTCCTCCTGGAATCCACTGCACCCATGTCCACAGCATTGCTGTGCATCCGTTCAGCACCCTGGCATGTACTGTGCCCCATACCTCATGGGTGTGCACACCACTGCAGGATGTGTCCCTGTGTGTCAGGTGTGTTTCCGTTGCTACTCACAGCCTCTGTGTGTTCCTGGTTCACTTGTAGACACATGTGTTTAGTGACTGCTTGATGTGTATTCACATAAGTCATCATCAGTGGTGCATGTATGAATGATAGATTACCATTAGAGCAACAACACAAACATTGTACTGTACCTATGTTGAGTGTAGAGACCATTATTGACCATGATTGGGCCTTGCCTGATGCTTCCTGTGGTACACAAAGGTTCATAGGTGAGTACTGTTCTATTGGTCCTGGGGCCTACATATGGCTAGCCACAGGGGTTCCCTGCCATGCACCACCCACTAATGTTATTCCCCTGTGCCCCTGTCAGGCTGTGGCACACACATGCTACCCAGGGTGTATTCCCCATTCCCCATCCACTTGGCAAGAGTTTCTGTCAAGAGGGCCAATGAGTAGCATTGCCTGACATGTATGGGTAGTCCGTTCCAGAGTGTGGTGATTCCCCAGGACAAAGCCCTATCCCTCCAGTATGTTATTTGTAATGTGTTGATTAGGTTTAGGACCTTGGAGCTTGTGTTAGCAGAGGCAGTGGGATGTCGTTATATGTAGCATGTTCAACTGCTCTGTGTATGACATAGCTGTGTATGTTGGGCAGATGTCAACTGTGCCTGGGCAATGTGCACTGGAGTGTAGCCACAGTTGTCCAAGATGGACTGTGTATTGCATGTGTTTGAGGCTGGTAATCCCATTAGTGAGGTGTGTGCTGTATCAGTGCACATGTACAGCATGCATTATGGGTAGGTGTGTTAGATGTGTATGTGGCCTACACCTTAGCTATGATATGCACAGTGATTGGCCAAGCATAACCTTAAACCATACTCACCGACATCCAGACACTGCCTTGCTGGTATCCCAGAGGTACCTACAATGACATGGGAATAGAGTTGATGTCAGTGGCCACAGCTGTGGCATTGCTACAGGGTTGCTACAATATTTCAGTACAACAACAGCTGAAGTCCACAGCACTACAGTTTATGCATTAATGCTTATTGGTACTACACAGCAACGTACCCCACATCCCACACATGCATGGTCTACCTGTACAGCTGCATACAATACAGTAGTCTACTGATATGCCCTGGAACCTTACCTGCATGCTCAATGTGTGGTGTGTGAGTAGCACCCACCTCCATGACCATATGGGTCTGGAGCTCTTGCGGGTGGGCAGGTGCTACCAGGCTGATGAGCAGCTCCTCCACTCTGGTGAGGGATGGATGTTATCCCCCCCCCATTGCGAGGTGGTCACCCTGCATGGCAGTGGCACAACGTTGTACTTGCCAGAGCAGGTCACTACAATGGTGGCAGACCTGCTCATTGGTTCGGCTGTACAACCCCACCTCATTGACTCTGCAGACCACATCAGTCCACATGGCTGTTCTCTCCTGCTGGTCCATGCTTGTCCATGAGAAGAGTAGATTATAGTTCTGGATCATGCTGTTGATGATGATCTCCTCCTCAGCAGCAGTTTACACAGGGTTTCTTGGATGTGCCATACTTCCTGAAAGATATAATGATGGAAATATGTCTGAGCAACCCATATGTCAGGTTTACCATCATACAATACACATATCTGTCTCCCGCCACTATATCAGCTCCAACATAATGTTCACACTACGCTACTGGTATGTCTCCAGTATGTTTACCATTGGGCCATATATTGTATTGTACAACACCTTCTGCTATGTGGTTATAGACATGCTCCCTGTGGGGACACTAGAGTTGCAGGGCTGTTACAGGGTATTTCACCTGCATGCCATTGTCACTGCCACAATGCTTCCACGTATACATGTGGTAGGCCTTCTATGTGATTGCTACACATCTGCCATTAGGTAGTATTGGGGATAGCTATGCATGCTGTTGGACATGTTCAGGGATTGTGTGGACTATCACAACCCACAAATGTTTGCCAGCAGGAACACCACTCCAACCTAATGTGCACATGTTACCAGTCCACATCACATCCATGGCCCACCATGGAACCTCATTTTCTACTGTTCCATCACCACCTTCATGTGGAACCACCTCAAGGGATGGTGCCCCCCCCCACCATGGAGCACACACAGACATGTGTCTGTCACCCAGGTAGGTTGCAGGTATTGGGCATAGGGAGGTCCACAGTGACATGGGGTGTATGCTACATCACCTGGAGGCATGCAGTACACATACACACAGTTCAACATGCATGTCCCTCCTGCCCAGCACACAGCCCAAGCACCTTTATGTCGATGTAGATGCTGTCGTGACTGTCCATGAGTGGACACCATGTTCCCTTTGTTCCCATGTGGGGGCTCAATGGCCTCCACATTCCAAATGTAACTACCCGTCCACAGTGTTTAACCACCACATGTGCCATATACCAGTCCTGTATGCTGTCTTGTTTCTCACCCAACTAGACCTACATATCAATATGTGCCTAATACCTTTCACCAACATATATACCCCACCATCCCATACAATTACAATGTGTTCCCAACATGGGTTACACACCTCACTCCACACTCCATCTTGCAGCCATGTACTGGTGTGTAGGTATGTTGTGTATTGATGTGTGATGTTCCCTCAAACATGTCATGGCAGGGAAAATGTATTGCCATGTGTATATATGTTTATATCTACACACACACACACACACACACACACACATATATATATATATATATATATATATATATATATGTGTGTGTATCTAGATATATATATATATATATATATATATATATATATATATATGTATATATATATATATATATATATATATATATATATATATACATATATATATATATATATATATATATATATATATATATATATATCAACATGCACACACACACATATAGCTGTCTGTACACACACACACACACACACACACACATATATATATATATATATATATATATATATATATATATATATATATGTATATATACATATGTGCATATATGTGTAAATATCATTTTGTGTTGTTTATATACCTATATATATGTATGACTTTCTGAGGTTCTGTACACATACACAGCTGTGAATATGTATCACACATATATGTATCTGTATGTTGTAGGGTGAGTATGAACATCTGGACCACAGCGGAACTGTTCTGCCTTGCTGCAACACAGACAGGTGTCGCATGTGAACACAGACTAACATTATGGGGGTATATATGGTGACATACTTTAGATAAGCATATTATACTGCTATGGCAGTGTGGGCATGCTATGCTACACTCTAACATGACTGTCCTGCAGGTGGTGTGGTCTGTCACACATGTGTCTATCATGGCAGTATTAATACCCCCACCAGCCGTTGTCCACAGTAATTTACAGAACACAGATATCATGGGTCACATCCTTGCCATTCACTGCTGGTCTGCACATTTGACAGTTATGTCCCACTGCCTACAGGGACTAATACTACTGTCCAGTGCAGTTGTTGAGCACAACAGCATTACAGGAACATGTACTGATGGCACATATACATTCTTTCACAGTATACATCCTATTATTCTATGCCATATACTACATGCCAGTAAATGCATATCTGTTTCACATACCTGTTATGTAGTTTACACTGTAACACAACCCTGAGCTTTTTGAACCTTCTTGACATGTTTTTTTTTTTCTCTCTCTCTCTCTCTCTCTCTCTCTCTCAGTCTCTCCAATAGAGTGATTGATCTGGTTTGAATAGATTGCAACATGCTTTCATTGGCATTTTACATGATCAGGTGGTGGCCTCAGCACCAGTCAGTGTCCACCAGTTGCTAATTGCATGCAGCCTGCTGTGTAGTACTTCAGATAACCACTGTCATGGCAACCCTGTACTATAAATTGCTGCCTTCTGTGGGCGTTGTCCCTTCACCTTTACAGTATGGATGACATCCTTCCTATGTGTGGACATCAGTGTTACAGACAGCAGATAGCAATACCTCTTACAGCAGAACCTGCAGACACAGGCCAAATCCACATTTGGGTAAGGTTCTAGACCTTACGACCGCATGAGTAGTGTTGTTGTGTGCAATGTATCTTGCTGTTCTTACAGGGTTTCTGTGTACATGGTACTATTTCATGGAATGTTGTCTGTCTGCATAGCTCTCAACTGTGGGCCTATCCGTATGATGCCAGGGTGATTGGCTGTTAGGTTTTGGCTGTGCACCACACAGGTATTGTCCCACATATAGCTGTGGCGTTCTGTCTGTTGAGTGCTATCAGTACATGGCTACATCCATTCGTATTTCAATGTCGTATCCCTGCATATGGGTATGCTGCAACAACTCCTGTAACACCAGCAATTTCCGGGGTGTGTAACAGCAATAATGCAAATATGGCCCTATGTTCCTGCCTCTGTCCTCCACATTTATGCCAGTCTTTGTCCCGCTGTGGTACAGGAAGGGTTGTTAGGTAATGGCATATCATTATTTACTGCTAGCATTACTGCTATCATCCCAGTCATGTCATGGACTCCCACACCAACAGTTGGGCCATGTCCATATATATGGGGGCAACAGCTGGTGAACACATTTGTGCCCTTGTAAATTCCTGAAGTAAGTGTGTGGTAAACTGTGTTCTTTGCCCTTGTACAGCCTTTTATGGGGAAGGGGGTGGGGCTCTATGCAATTAACCTAGGCTATGGCACCTTTCCAGTGATATAACTGTTAAGACGAGAGTCATTCAGTGTGATAGTGAGGTGTTAGGTTAAGCAATGATATGTACAAGATACTGTGACATTAACACAAGTGCTACCTTTCCCCATAGGGCTTGACTACAGGGTGTAATTGGAGTCTGCTGAAATCCAAAACGAACTTTGGTACACTAAAACCAAGAAACGAAGTGAAGTACCAAACTGCCAGAGCCACGGATGTCAAAACCAAAGTTTTTAATGTTAAATCCACAAGTGAACACAGAAATCAATCCCAAACACATAAACGCTTGATTACAAAAATGCGTTTTCATCTTGTACAAACTCAACAATGCTGAACTACATCTGTAATTATTGATTGTTACATATCCTGAAGACAAATCCTGTTCCTACTGTTGTACTACTTGCAGGACTTGGCCTAGACAGCATAGTATGGTATATATACACATTGCTTGCATCTACTGTTTTGTGTGGGCCTTGCATTCATGACTGATTACATATTTCCAACCTTATGTGGTGTCAGTATTGGCATGCATTATTGTATAGTACAGGAATACAGGTCATTTATGTGTGCATACCTGTGTGTCGTGTCATGTCCTTAGAGTTGAGGGTGGGTATATGTTTAATGTCAGTATTCTCATTTCTGGGAATGGTTGCCACACTACACATTTCACAGGTGCCAGCTGAGGGGCTTGTGACTGAGGGATATACTTTGCACCTAGTGCTTCCACACTATTTCTACATATGTATGGCTACTGATACCTTTAGTGTGTGTATATGTGTATGTACCTATATATATCTGATATGGCTATCTCTCTCTCTCTCTCTATATATATATATATATATATATATATATATATATATATATATATATATATCTGTAGATAGATACATCTATAAATATATATATATATATATATATATATATATATATATATATATATATACATATGGGTCCCCTACTATTTACCGGAAGAGGCATAAAAGGACCGACAAACGCAGTTGACCGACACGCTGAACTCCCAGCCGGAAGACCGAAAGGAATGTGTAGCGACCTGGTAAGTATCGATAGTGAGGATTTAGGAGTAGGGAGCGGACAGGTAAGTGTGCAATAGTGAGGGATGTAGGGTTAGAGTGTGTGATCGGTGAGTGTGCGGAGGTGGCGGAGCTTGGGGAACGGGGTGTGAGAGTGAGTTAGGGTTACAGTGCAGGTAGGGAGAGTGTGCGGTGAGTGTGGAGAGCTTGGTTAGGTGGGTAAAGTGAGTTAGGGTTAGGGTGCAGGTAGGAGAGTGTGCGGTAGTGTCGGAGCTTGGGGTTAGGGGTAAAGTGAGTTAGGGTTAGGGTGCAGGTAGGTGTCGGACCTTAGGGTTTAGGTTTGGGTTAGGGCTAGTGGATATGTCCTGTAGTGTGTGTTGTTTACGTGTAGTGTCGGTGTTATGGTGTTCGGTGTTTCGTTGTTGGTACTTATTGTTGTCGGTCGTTTGCGTCGGTGATTTTTATGTCGGGCGTTTAGGCGTTTGATAAAATAGTAGGGGACCCATATATATATATATATATATATATATATATATATATATACCTATGAACATATGTATGTATCCATATACAAGTGCTGTTTATGATTATTTGTGAGTCATACATTAATGTATATATCTACATATAGCTGTCTATCTGTCTACATTTCCAGATATATCTGTCCATATGTCCATGCATGTCCAGCTCATATTATGGCCTGTTCCTCATTCACTTGGCAATTGTTATGGATGATCGCAGCATTGAAGTCAGTAACTAGTAGCAACACGTTTGTGTTTCAGACTTCATCTCCTTCTACATATGTGTTCTAATACATATAACTGTGTATCTAGCAACAATTTGGTGTAATACAGCATTAGTTGACATGTATCCCTATTTGTACCCACAGTGTGGCATACTTTGTCTAGACGTCTTGCATTAACAGGTTATGTGGTCTCATAATAATACATTACCTGCACTGTTGACTGATTGTGCTGCAGGGTATGTTTGTGAAAACTTCAGGTTATGTTTATCTGCCATGGTTTAGTGGTAAATCACTTTGTGTATTGAGTCCTTGGCAAGCCAGTTTATTTTGTTGCTGAGCAGAACAAGGGATGTTGGCTACAGAGTGATTGAGGCACTCTTAAGCAGTTGTAAGCAAAGTTGTGCGGGTTTGCAGGGAGCTAAGCAATGCCTACACAGCAATTCAGCAGGTAAGTGAGTATAAGAAACTGTAACCAGACTTTAGCAGTGCTTACCTCAGTGCAAACACACTTACTACTGCTTATTTGTGCTTAAACCTGCTTACTACTGCCTAAATACATTATGATACTGACACTTCACATGTGCATTTCATGCAGTACTCCAGTTCACATTTAAATGTTATTATGTAGGTTTTACGGCAAAAAGATGTACAAATATGTTCATATACAGCTTTCACATGGAAAATGATATGTGCTGCAGTGGGACGCGAACCGGTAATGCCTGTTTGTTAGGCGGGTGATCTAACCACTACACGATTGCTGTGCTGTTTCATTTGCATATATACCCATATACTCATGGGTCCTAGTTCCCCAAACACCCACCCCTAACACGTCACTGACAAATCAGTCATCCATTCTCCAGTTGGAAACATGGTGTATCCACAGCACTACACATTGGCCACTCCCTACTCCTCTGGACCCATCCCATGAGTTGACTCAATCCAAGTATCCTCAGACATCCCAACCTTTTAGTCCACAAACATTGGTGATATAAGTGACCACTAGGACACTATTCCCAATGTTTGGGTTGTCCTACCTGGGACACACATGTCTTTATTTCAAGGTTAGACTCTATACTTCGTTACTTCATTACTCCAGTTAACAAGACACTAAAATAAATTGATAACTAAGACTATATGATAACGCACACATTACTCATGTAAACCAATGATGTACGAGTTTGGCAACATTATATTACAAATAAGACCAGTTTAGTGATTGGCGTTGACGTAGCTGGCAAATCACAGGAATGATTCAAATATTTCATAATGGGAAAGTCCTCACATTTTATTCTTTTGAGAAGAGCACTAACTTCAAAACTGAATACACAACTCTGAATTATTGTAGATTTGTCCCTTCCCCCTATCTTCTCGTAACTCTAATACTGTAGTACTGCACTATACAATGGAAACAAAGCAACAGCTTATTTTGCCTTGGATGTTTATATCCCAGCAGAATCGTGGAAATGTCGCAAGGACATAAATATATATATATATATATATATATATATATATATATATGGATGACAACCATTTCATGAAAGTCTAAGTAAGGCCTGTACTGTTACAAAGGCCATGCATTTGGCATGGAATTGAGTCGAGATATATAAGCCACAGTGCAGAGAAGGGGGTCACCGTCTTTTCTGTCTGGACTATGAATAAATGTTTATTTAACAT
>NC_056739.1:846865204-847030204 GCF_019279795.1 Protopterus annectens | reverse complement strand
TCCTGTAGCAGAGGAAGAAAAACATGTTATAATAATCAAGGGTTTAGAACTGTGATGCAAAAGAGATATCTCAGGGGACACTGCCAATCAATTTCCCTGGCTGTTATGTTCCTGAAATATTTTCCAGCTGTTAAAGTCTGATGTGTCAAGCTACAGAATGTTATGCTCTGCACCATTCTGAACAGATAAAGCACACAAGCAAGCCCTGCAAAGAACATGCTGTTTGGCTGGCTATCTAATACGTAATATTACACTGTATGTATCTTAAAACATATACCTTATAAAATTTATTGAGAGAGAATTCTAGAAATGCAGATGCAACCCCTTTTTAAAAATACTGCCTTCAGCTACTGCAACATTTGATTTAATAATTTAAACAGAAAAAAAAACATTTCTTAAAGAAATAGGGCTAAAAATATTTTGTGTTATTTTAGTGTTGCATTCACCAGGAATACTATGATAGATTTTGAAAGGACTATGGCACCTTCATATGTGGCACTGCTGTGACAGAATGTTCTGAATAAAGTAGTGCGATTTTGCAGATTCCTGCCTCTCTTTTCACGTTGAGTGAACCTTATGTACTGAAGCCTTTGTTTTTAATTTATATTTCTTGCTGTCAGGCCAGAGCAACAATTCCTGCCGACAGTCTTGCAGTCTGTTGTTTGTCATTCCTGTACTGCACTGGTGGGTTGATAAACAGGACATCATTCTACTTTAACAGTGTCTCTTCCTATTCGGTGTGTTCTGAAAATGCTAAATTACGCTAGTGAACATTTGTCCAGCACTATCAACTGTACAGATTGTCACAGAATGTCCAGATTTTGGCCTAGCTTTGTTGGTCTCATAAACTGTATGGTTTTCTGACAAATCATTGAGGATTGAAATCCCTAAATAATGACATATATTTGAGTTCAGACTTCATATCATTCATGAAATGAATGTTGAAGCAAAACATATTCTTCTATCAGCTTTCTAAGGTTATAAGAACAATATTAAAAAAAAAAATTGTCTGTGATTTGGGGCCTTTGTCCTCCCATTATTCTTAGCTTTGTCCAGATTTCTTGTACTTAGATGCCAAGAAGTATGCCAGTGATCACCAAAGACAAGCTTTCACAGATGCCAAAAATAAAAGGAACCCATCATAATACCCCAGGGCACTAGAAAATGTGATTGAGTTGCAGGAAACTAAATGTCTGTAAACACCATGACATGAGAGGAGATGTGTGGGCAACATTACAACACAGGTGTAACATTTCTACCTCTTGGGTTTGTGGTTCATTTCTGACCTCCAGTCACCCTCAGAAAGGAATTTGCCTGTAATTGACATGTAGGCTTGAGTTTCCTCAGTACTCTTAATTCATTCTCCTTTTCAGGAACGTTAATTTACTAGCTATATATATTCTCTTCCCTGGGCTGTGGTAGAAAAGGGCCCATGGACCGCCCACTTACTTGGTTAACAGATAGCAAATCATTCAATCCTATTTTAAAAGACTTCAAAGGTCAGGGGTTAAAGTGAAATCAATCTTTTTAAAAACTGATGAATGTGATTGTCGTGATGATGGTGTCTAGTGGATTTATGTTGTCAAATGGATGTGATTGACACCTTAGGACTTTGGTGACATTGGGGAATGTATAGTGGTGTATTAATTTGAAATAATGTTAGTTTGTGTACTTCAGCACAAAGACAATTGTTTTATACATTTTACAAATTTCAATAGTATAAAGGACATACCTTAGATCATTGTCTGTCACTATATTACAGCATTTATATGACACTGTTGATTCTGTCTTTTTTTACTCTGTACTTTAATTAGATTTTCCAAACTGCCATCTGTCTGTTTTACATGTAATACATTTTTTTTGTATATAAATTAAACTTGTACGGACCCACTAAAGATATCTGAAGTATACCCTGTTCCATGTATATTACTATTTAAATTCTTACTTTGGCACCACTTTTTTTTCTAGCTATGCCCTTAAATAAAAAAGTATTTGTTTACTTGCTCACATTTTATGAAGCTTTTTAGCAGTTTGTGATTCAGGAAATTGAGCTCATGACTGAAATATAGGTAGTGCATATTGGGTAGAGAATTTCAGTTTGTACACCATTGTCATAGTGTTATTGGTTGTCACTAGACAACAGACCAGTTCTGTGGATATGAAGTAGGTCAAGCAGATTTTACAGTTTTGTAGGCTAGGCATAGCCAAACAGGTGGGCTTTGAAATACTGTAATTAACATATGGAGCACATACCATTTCATTTAGGGGAGAGAAGTGTGATTTTTGAAGCTGGTTATCATAGTTAGACAGCTATTTACAAGAGGGAAGACTGAAGTCTAGCCTTAGCCTTATTTATTTATTTCAGTTTGTTAACCGTGAAAGTAAATTGGGCCAAGGTAGCCCGTTTTCAATGGAGGCCTGAGGAGAAAAGCTCCAGACAGAAATACAATATTAAAACATATTTAAAAGTGATAACTAGTACAGCATATAAGAGAAACAAATTAACTGAAAACAATTCAAATAGAAGAACTAAGTCAAACACTTATAGATATTTATTATTTATTTATTTATTTATTCCAGTTTGATTACCGGGGAGGTCCACTGGGCTTAAGATCCCGTTTTCAGTGGAGGCCCGGAGAGAAAAGCTCCACATAGCAAAGTTAATTACATGAAAATATCAAAGAGTTAGAGTACAAACAATGGGTTCCTTTAACAAGAAAAAGTCAATGACAATTACAGTTATTGTTCAGAAAAATAAACAAACAAGCTTTTAGTATAAAGGCTAGATATTATTATATAGTTACAACATGAATCAGTGGATTGAGAGTAAGGTAGGAAGAAAAGGTTAGCCTGGAGTAAAGGGGGAGGAGGGCATGAGAGGTATGGGTGGAAGAGCGCAGTTGCATTTCCTGTTCAGGTAGAGGTAGGAATGAAGTTGAGTTTTGAAGATAAGATGGTTGTTACAGGTCCTTAGAGAGGAGGGTAGAGCATTCCATTTTTTTGCTAGGGTAAAGGATAGGAGAAGCTGACCAGCTGGGCGCTTGAGTTTTTGAACGGTGATCAAGTTTTGGTGAAAGGATCTAAGGGGTCTGAGAGCGGTATAAGGTTGTAGAATGTTAGATAGAGCAGGGCAGTTAGTGGGTTGGAATAGTAATTTGTGGGCTGTGGTAATTTGGAGAAAGTCAAGTAGGTTAGGGAGTTCAAGCCAGTTTAGAGACTGAAGGGTGGTGCAGTGATGAGAGGAGGATTTGGCATTGGTAGTAAATCTGGAAATTTTGTTATAACAAACTTCAAGTTTGGAGGTGAGTGTGGAAGATAAATTAGTGAGCAAAGGAGTGCCATACATAAGAGAAGTAGGAGGTAGGAAGAGGAAAGAGTTAGTCTGGTGGAAGGAGAGAGGAAGTGGTTGTTTCTGTAAAGTAGGCCTAGTTTTATGTGTGTTTTCTTGATGTTTACCTGGATATGAGTGTTAAATTTTAGTTGATTGTCAATTGTGACACCAAGAAGTTTGGCAGAGGGTACAATCTCGATGGAGGAGTTATTGAGACTGGTTATATGGAGGGAGTTATTGTCAAGAGGGGAGGATTTTGAGGGGGAGAATAGAGGGATGTTTGTTTTATTGGCATTTACTGAGAGGTGATTTTGGAGCATCAAGTTTTCAGTGGTTGAGAAGGCTTTTTGTGTCAGAGATTGGAGCTCTGTTAGGTTGGTAGCGCAGCAAATCAAAGTGGAGTCATCAGTGTATTGCACAATTTTGGTGCTAGGAATGGCTTTGTGGAAGTCATTAATGAAGATATTAAATAGCAATGGGCCAAGTATGGAACCTTGGGGTACTCCGGTAGGGGTAGGAAGGAAAGAGGAGGTGGCTTGGCCCCATTTCATGGCTTGGGACCTGTTTGAAAGGTAGCTAGAGAAACATGAGAGAGTTGTTTGAGAGAGGTTGAGATTGGAGAGATGGTTTAGAAGGTGGGTATGAGAGATGGTATCAAAGGCTTTGGATAAGTCAAGCAGAACAGAAGATACCATATTACTAGAGTCACGGGTGGAGTTTACAGAATGTAAGAAGGAGAGAAGGACGGTGTTAGTACTGTGCCCTGGGCGGAAGCCGTGTTGGGTAGGAGAGAGTAGCTGATGTTTGGCAAGGAATGGCAAGAGCTGCAGGTGGATACATTTTTCAAGAATTTTGGAGATGGGGGAGAGGATGGCTATGGGGCGGAAATTGGAGACATTACAATTTTTGCCACCCTTATGAAGTGGAAGAATAAATGCAGAATGCCAAAGTTTGGGAACATAGGATTCACTTAGTGATCTATTGATCAGGATGCTGATAGGCAGAGCAATAGCATCAGAGGCTATTTTTAGAAAGGAAGATGGAATGCTGTCAGGGGCGTTGGAGCAAGGCTTAAGTTTATGAAGAAGCTTTTTTATTAGATTGGTGGAAATGGGTTTAAGTTCAAAAATAGGGTGTAGAGATGAGGGAGGGGGAGATTGAGCAGGGTGGAGGAGGGTTAATATTGGTAAAGGTCTTAGTTATCTTAGCAATAGAAGATGTAAAGAAGGTATTGAATAGCAAGGCAATTTCGGGGTCAGATTTGCTGGTGTCTGGACAGGGGTTGTTTTTTATACCTGGGCTGAGGAGGGAATTAATGGAGTTCCAGAATTGTTTGGGATTTTTAGCATGATTTTCTTGTAGTTTGATGTATTAAGATTTTTTATCTCTAATGACTTGTTTTTTGGCTAGGTTTCTGAATTGTTTATATTTAAGTAGTATTTCTGGCTGTTTATGGCGGAGGTAAGTTTTCCATGTTTTATCCCTTTGTAGCATTATCTTTTTTGTATCTTTGGTGAGCCATGGGGTGGTCTTAGTTTTGACTCTTTTAGTTCTGATTGGAGCAAGGGAGTTAAGGACAGTTAAGAATGTAGAATTGAAGTAGTCAACGGTTTTGTCTAATGGTTGTATTTTTAAGGGGGTCCAGTTAGTTAGTTTAAGGGAGTTAGAGAAGGTGGTGGGGTTAAAGTTAGACAGATTACGAGTATGAATGTATTGGTGAGAGTGTGATGAAGTGGGAGTAGCTCGAAGGGTGAAGGCAGGGAGGTGGTCTCTTAATGAGCCAAGAATTACACCGGATTTTATGACTTTGTTAGGATGAGATACTAGAATCCAGTCAAGTATGGAGCCTGGAGGGTTGGTTTTGTTAGGCCTGGTAATGGAGTTTGTAAGTTGAGTGAAGTTGAGTAGGTTGATTGTTATTGTGGGATTAGGGCTGATGATTTTTCCCCAGTCAATATTTACATCTCCCATGATATAGGTTTCTAGTTTAATATTAGATAAGGTCCAGGATAGTATGTCTTCCAGGGTATTGGTGTTGTTACCAGGGGGAATATAGAGGGAAATAATGCAGATACTTTTATGGGTATTTATTTTTAGTAGGCCAATCACAAGTTCAGCATTAAAGAAAGAGGGAATAGGGTTAGGGTAAGGAGAGATGGACAATTGGTTGGAGTAGATTAAAGCTACACCACCACCTCTTCTACTTGGGCGGTCAGATCGGAGAGAGTAAAATCTGGGGGGAAGGAATTCAGAGTCACTTATATGGGGTTTTAGCCAGGTTTCAGAGATAGCTACTATGTCTGGTAGGTTATGGTTGAGCCATCATGGAAGAGGGTTCATTTTTTTATTAAGCTTTGGGCGTTGATGGTGAAGAGTTTAAGGTTTTTACTTGAGGGTTTGGTGCTGGTGCTGGGGAGGTTTGCTGGGGAGAGGTTTGGTCCGGGATTAGGGTGGATGTCTCCGGCTAGACAAAGGTAAGTGGGAAGGTGAATATGTTTGTTAGTTTTGTATTTGGTTAGGGAACGCTGATAGAGATTTGGTTTGGGTTTGAAGTAATAAGAAGAGTTTGGAAATACTTTTACATTTAGGAGAAGGATAGGGTGGAGGGGAATTAAAGAGGATGAGATATTATGAAAGTGAGATGTAGGGATGTTGTGAGTGGGAGATGGGGGAAGGATTAAATAGAGATCAGTGAATGAGGTGGTATGGTAAAGAGTAAGTAGAAATAAGGGCAAGGATATAGAGATAAGGAATGAGAAGGGAAAGGTGGACATGGTAGTGGAGTTAGATGTGATAGAGAAGGATGAAGAAATATTACAATATTTACAAGAACAAACACATTAATGCTCATTTAGTACATCATAATTGTAGACAAAAGAATTTAAGCAAAGGCAGAGTTTAGAGTAGGATAAGAAAGAGAAAGAGAGAGAGAGATAGATAGAGATAAAGATATATATGTCAGAATTCAGGTAGGATGAGTGCAGGAGCATTCCCAGAGAGAGGAGAGATGAGAGTGGAGTAAGGTTTTAAAGGAAGGGAGATTCTGGGTAGTTCTAATGTGAGGGGGAAGAGAGTTCCATAATCTAGCAATGGGGAATGATAGTAAGAGTTGCCCTGGTAAATGTAAACATTTGTGAAGTTTCAAGAGGTTTTGATTTGTGGATCTAAGTGTTCTTTGTGGCTGGTGAAGTTTTATGGAAGAGGATAGTGATGGACAGCTAGAGGGTTTAAAAATGAGCTTGTGTGCTACTGTTAGTTGAATGAAAGTTAGGTAGCCTGGGAGTTCCAACAAGTTTAGTGCATGGAGGGAGTTACAATGATGAGTGGAGGACTTGGATCCTGTGGCAAATTTAGAAATTTTATTATAGCATGAGGATAGTTTAGACTTCAGGATTGATTGGAGATTACTGAGTAGTGGTGCTCCATACAAAAGGGATTGGATAAGGTAGGTAGTAGATAGGAGTTGTCTGGATGAAAGAGAGAGGTAGTATCTGTGTTGATAAAGCATTCCGAGCTTTTGATGAGGTTTTTTAATACTGGTCTGTAGGTGGACGTCAAAGTTTAGCTGGTCATTGATAAGGATGCCCAGAAGTTTTGCATGGGGAACTATTTCAATAGATGTTTTGTTTAGACTGAGTATAGAGAAGAATGCTTTGTCAACAGCAGTATGTCTAAAAGAAGTAAAAATCATTATTTTGGATTTGGTGGCATTAAGGGCTAGATGGTTGTTCAGCATCCAGGACTCAGTGAAGGAGAAGGCCTCTTGAGTAAGGTTTGTTAATATGGGTAGAGTTTTAGCAGAGCAGAAGATAGTAGAGTCGTCTGCATATTGCACGAGTTTAGCATTGGTGATCTTTTGGTGGAAATCATTGATAAAAATATTAAATAGTAAGGGACCCAGTATAGATCCTTGAGGTACTCCTGCTGGGGTGTGAAGGAAAGAAGAAGTAAAGTAGTTCCATTTTACAGCTTGTTCTCTGGCTGAAAGATAGCTGGTGAACCATTTGATAGAAGAAGAGGAAAGATTAAGATGAGAGAGTTTAGAAATCAGGAGTTGATGGGAGACAGTATCGAAGGCCTTGGATAAGTTGAGGAGGAGGGAAGAAACTATGCTACCAGAGTCGCAAACAGAGTTGATGATTTCGAGGAAGGAAAGGAGGGTCTACTTCACGATGTTGAAAGCCAACAATATCGAAGCTGATATTGTCAGCACCACAACATCGAAAGCGCAGAACATTGTGCAGGTAAACGGAAATCTCCGTAGGGGGATATTTCCATTTACCTGAATGTAGTGCGGTCTCAGAGTTGGAATATTTAAGTAGGGTGGGTGTGGGGGGTGCAGGGGTGCTTGCCCCCTAGTTTTTATTTATTTATTTATTTTTTAAATGTTATTCCATGTTTTATTACATTGATCACTAGAGGTCGACCTTTAGCGATTCGATGTAGTAAGATTTCGATAATGTGATATAGACGCAGAAAGGAGGGCAGTGGTGGTGCTATGTCTTGGTCTAAACCCATGTTGTGTAGGAGTCAGTAGTTGGTTGTCAAGTAGGTAGGGTAAAAGTTGCAGGTGAATACATTTTTCAAGTATCTTGGAGATAGGGGACAGGATAGCAATAGGGCAAAAGCTGGAGATTGAAAAGTTGTTACCTCCTTTATGGAGGGGGATGATGAAGGCATTGCCATCAGTGGCTAATTTGAGAAAGTTGGATGGAATGTTATCTGGGACATTAGAACAATGTTTTAAGTTTAGTAGGAGCTTTTTTATAGTGTTGGTAGGAATAGATTTGAGAGTGAAAGAGGAGGACTGAGAGTTATTGGAGGTTGAATCCTTGGTTTCAGATATGTTGGGGGGATATTATTAGGGAAAGATGAGGTGAGTTTGCCTATGGAGTCAATGAAAAATGAATTGAATTGGGTGGCTAGGTGGAGGTCAGGTGAGTCTGGGTCAGGGCAGGGGTTCTCTTTTTTGCCTGGAGATAGTATTGATGCAATGCTATTCCAAAACTTTTTTGGGTTGGTTTTATGGTTATTTTGAAGTTTAAGATAGTAGGAGTTACGGTCTATGGCTATTTGTTTTTTTACTTGATTTCGGAGTTGCTTGTATTCGGCCAGAGAGTTGGAGGATTTGAATTTTTGATAGTTTTTCCAGGTTTTGTCTCAGAGATGCATAAAGACTTTTGTGTCTTTAGTTAGCCAGGGGGCTGTTTTGGATTTGAGTCTTTTGGTTCTGCAGGGGGCAAAACTATTATGTAGATCAATAAAAACTGTATTGAAGATTAGGGGATTGAAATTTTGCATATTACGGGTTTTAATGTGTTTGTGCTGAAGGAGGAGGGGGAAGGGGAATGGTATATGTAGGTAGGGAGATGGTCTCTAAGGGAGTCGGTGAGAGTACCACTATCAGACATTCTGGTTGGGTGGGGGACTAGTATCCAGTCAAGGATGCTACCTGTGGTGTAATCTTTATTTGGTCTAGTAGGAATTTGGATTAGCTGAGTGAATTGATATAGGTTAATACTTTGAGTAGGGGGTTGATGAATCAATGGAAGACCAGTTAATGTTGACATCACCTGGGATTATTGTCTCATTATTTATGTTAGAAGTAAACCAGGCAAGAATATCTTCCAGAATAGGGATGCTGTTACCTGGTGGTATGTACAGGGAGGCAATGCATAAAGATTTGTTGTTGTTAACTTTGAGAAGGGCGAGGGTTAGTTTGGCAGTGTCAAATGAGGGTATGGGCTTAGTATAGGGTGTCACTATTAAGGAGGAGGAGAAGAGTAAGGCTACTCCTCCACCTTTCTTTTGGGATCTGTCACTTCTTATGAGTTTATAGTTCGGGGGTGTTATTTTGGTATCTTTCATACGTAGCTTTAACCAGGTTTCTGTGATAGAGAGAATATCAGGTATGTTGTGGGATATCCAGGCATGAAAAGCAGGTATTTTATTACAAAGGCTCCTGGCATTAAGTGTAGCAAGGAGAAGAGATTTGTGGGGGAGGGGAGAACTATGTGAGTTTGGTTTGGAAGTGGAGTTATGTGAAGGCCCTGAGTTAGGGTGTATAGCTCCAGCGTGGAGGAGGAGGGTGACTATTTTAGAATACAGTAAAGATAGGTATCTCTGTTCTAAGGGGTTGTAGATTTAGGTATTGGTACCTAATGAGGTTAGCTTGGTAGGTATGGGAAGTGGTTTATTAGGAGTAGGGAAGAGTTTCCTTTGAAAGAGAAAAGATGCATTATGGTTATAGAGGTGGGAAGAGACTTGGGTTGTTGAGGGAGAGTCTTTTTTAACATGTATTGAAGTTGTGTGAAAGGGAGGGGAGTACTGGAACTGTGGTAGACAACTGAGGTTGAGTAGGTAGAAGAGAATGAGGGTTTGAAGTAAGGATAGTAGAGCATGAGCAGTTTTTTTTGCATGATAGGTGTTAAATGCAAGTTAAGTGAGAGGGATATGTCGAAAGAGAGACATGGGAGAGGTGTAGTACAAAGGTTAGTGTATGGGTGTGAAGACAGGGATGCTGCAGAGTGAAGAATGGGTTAAGCAGAGGGCAGTGGGTGGGAGTGTGAAAACAGGCTGAAGATAGTGATAGGGAGTAGGGGGAAGGGGGGGCCAAGTGTGATAGGTAAGTTATGTAGGAGTGGTTAGATAGGTATAAAGGTGGACGTGCTGGGGGCAGGTGGAATTTGGGGCAGGGTAGGGGAGCGGAGTGAGCCTGTAGGGAGAACGGAGCAGGTAGAACCACAAAGAAGTGAGGAGTACAGAAAGTTATCAATGACTGGAACACCTAAAATTAAGATGGGCAACAACTGAAGTGCGAGTTAGGGTAATTGTAGACAGTTTTAGCATAAGTTACTTAGCCCAGGAAAGTAGTGAGCAAGTGTGGTAGTATGGAATGCGGGAGAAAAAATTAAAATAACTAATGTATTATGGAGTCGATTTTGAAAAAAAAAGTATGGTATGTTTGTAGAGGTGTATGTCGCCACCTAGTTGCGAAGGAGATGGCAGACCGATACGAAGAAGAGTCTTTGTTAATAAAACATAAGCCTAAGATCTAAGCAAAGAAAACTGGAGTGGGGGGAGAGTGGCAAACGGGCTGCAGTAGGCTGCTATCATGCACACAGGAGGTAAAATCTAATATACTAATGCCAGCTTTATCTAAGAGTTCCAAGTAGTGTCTTTTAGACTACATACATTGTGACTTCCTTTTCTGGGAATAATTGCGCTGTGGTGGAGTTCGTTGGTGCCTGGGTAGCAGGCAGTTCAAGGGTGTCTTCCTTACTTAGCAGCGAGCTAGTCCTTGAAATTTTAAATGTGGGGAAGCGGCAGAATTGTGACTTCCTTTTCTGGGAATAACTTCACTGTGGTATAGTTTGCTGGTGCCTGAGTAGCAGGCAGTTCAAGGGTTTCTTCCGTACTTAGCAGGGAGGTAGTCTTTGAGATTTAAATGTGGGGAAGCGGCAGAATTGTGACTTCCTTTTCTGGGAATAACTTCACTGTGGTAGAGTTCACTGGTGCCTGGGTAGCAGGCAGTTCAAGGGTGTCTTCCGTGCTTAGCAGGGAGGTAGTCTTTGTAATTTTAAATGTGGGGAAGCGACAGATGGGAGGCAAGTCGAGCAGCCCAACCACAGGTCCATTTCAGTGGGTTCTGGATGCCTAGTCTAGATTCAAAAGATCTATGAGGGATAAGTAGACTATAACCTTCTTTTCTGACTCAGAGCAGATGCCCTTAATGGTCAGTTGGGTGAGGTGGATGTCTTTCCTAATGACAGCTGGCAAGTGTGTGGTCAGTGGAGAGTTCATTATCTACAAAGGTGCTTAAATGTCTAATGATATTGCCTATTTTACAGTATGGGCAGTCATTTATGTGACAGAAGTTTGAGAGTTCCTGTTTCCCAAACTTTATGATGCTACATTTATTGAATTTAAGATTTAGACCATGAACCTGACACCAACAGTTTGCCATGTTAGAGTGTCATCAGTGACACTAATGATGGCTTCAAGCTTGCAGTCAACAGCTCCTTTGTTAGTCAAAGGTCTTTAATGACAGTCATGATATCAGAGATGTGGATGCCACATAAAAGTGATCCAAAAGCAAATCCCTAGGGTACATCACTGCTGTCAAGTCTCTTGCAGGACAGAGTGCCATCAGCTCTCACAGAATGAGGTATATCAGTGATTGGGTTGTACAGGATTTATATTTAGTTTGACCATTGTTTTGTTGTCAGAGTGGGATATAATGTCTGAATACCTAGCTAAGCTGAGGTAAGCTGTGTGGGTATAGTCACCTGCAGCTAATGCTTCTCTAATTCTTCTGAACAAGTTAGTTAGGTTTCATAAAAATAGGCTGGCTTTTACAAAGCCAGATGGGTTCGAGTCTAGGTATTGTAGTTTCCCTGTGTTCGATGGGTTGGAGTCTAGGTATTGTAGTTTCCCTGTGTTCGATGGGTTGGAGTCTAGGTATTATAGTTTCCCTGTGTTCCCGTTTATGATGTCACTGATAATGCATTCCATCATCTTGCAAATTATACTACTGAAGCTAATGGGTCAATAGTTGCCTTATGAAGGGGGACTACTACAGCTGTCAGTTGCCTTTATGAAGTTGTAATAAAACTGTTGTCTGCATGTTTCAATTTACCCTTCTTGGTTATTAACGCGCTGGTGTACCATGTTAAAACTTCCCTTTTAGTCTTTTGTTTATTTCTTTGTAACTACTTTAATGTATCCAGTCAAATAGTTTTTTGTGGTTATCCAGTCCTCTTTCATATATGTTTAAAATCTGAACTACTGCTATTTTCTTGCTGGTGCATAGGTATTCCACCTTTGTAAAGAGTAACAGTAGTGGCACAGCCTTTTTAGTTAATTACTTAAAGTACTTGTTCCAACTCTACCCTTTCCATTTGATTTCCTATTGTCCAGTTTAGCCAGTTTTATAAAATACTATGTTTGCTGATTGAAACATCACTGTTATCTACTAAGGATGCCTTAACCCTATTACATAAGGGTGCAGGAAATATTTCTACTGATCTTATGTAGACCGAAGTTTCTGTTTACATTAGTGCTATTCTTAAAAATAGCATAATCTATATCGTTTGCATTACAAAACAAAAATCTCATTAGTTTTGTCATCTGCTTCTACTCTTTCTTGAACATTAATTTCATTTATAAGTTTATAAGTTTGTGTGTGTGTGTGTGTGTGTGTGTGTGTGTGTGTGTGTGTGTGTGTGTGTGTGTGTGTATATACACACACACACACACACACACACACACATATATGTTTTCATTTGATAACATTCTGTAATATCCTGGATTCTACATTGTTACCTGGATAATGAATTGTCTTTATTTGTTTGTATAGATTATTATTTTTTGTTTAAACCATCTACTGAACTTGGCCTTATTGTCTTTTATTGTTTTCTACTGTTTTCATATTTTTGTGTGTGCGTGTGCGTCTCCCTTTTTTTCTTTGAATCAGTACGACTTCTATTTATATATAAACAACAATACTTCCCTAACCTCCTCAGATTCCGTTTGATACACGTTTTAGTTTTTTTTATTCAGTATTGTCTGCATTGCAGTTTTTGTTTTATTATTGTTATTATTGCATACTCATTAGATAGCAGTGACATAAAATGTCACAATTCTTTCTAAATTTTACTTGTCTGGTAGTATAATTTTTTGAGGAAAAGGAATATGAAACAAAAACAACTTACAGCTTATTTATAAGCTTATTTATAAGTTACAACTTATTTTCCCCTACCTTTCCTGTCATTATGTGGTATGTTTGAATTATCCAGCAGCTATTCAGTTACTGTTGACACCACTGTGATGCGGAATTCTAATGATTCATTTCAGCTTCACTGCCATTCTGTGGTTTGTACTGTACTATGTTATTTACAGTACTACTGTACTATGTTATTTACACTACTACTGTACTATGTTATTTACACTACTACTGTACTATGTTATTTGCAGTACTACTGTACTGTTATTTACAACACTTGCTTTTCTTCGTGCCTGCGAGGAGAGATAATCTAAATTTGTTTCTTTGGATAAGGAATTTATATATTTTATTGTCATATCTCTTTAAGTAAACTATCATAGTCCCAGATCTCTGTTTAAATAAATCACACCATGATGGTTCACCAGTACATTTTTCCGGTCATAATCCTCACACTAAATCTTTATTAATATCCTAAGTCATTCACCCTTAATTCTTCCTTCACCAGATATATGTTATTGTTTATCATCCTAACACTGTTATATTACAAATCAGTTAATTTTTGTATAATCAGTAAACATGGAAGATGAAGCAAATAATTATGGCAAATGATGGGGCATGGAAAACATGGTAGGAATGTAGAGGAAAGTTGGAGGATTCAAAGTACAAGGCAGTAGGCAGGAGAACAACACAAGTGAAGAGAACAGCAAAGGCAAGAGCTGAACAGTGGTATGTAGGAATCAAGAAAGGGAGAAATGTTTTATTCAGATGCAAAGGGAAGGAGGGAGGGAAAATCCTGCCAAAGCAAAGTGAATATGGGAGGATGATCACATTATAATGAGAAAAAACAGTGACCGTGAAAGAACACTTAGCTTGAGTCTCAATAAAAGAAAATGTGGGGAGAGTGCTGTCCCAAGCTAGAGGTAGGTCCAAGTGGAAAGAGCAATGAACAGGTACACAGGCAGACAGACGAGATGGAGAGCAGACTGGTTGCTGTTATGGATGGTAAAGCACAGGACTATTGAAGAAAGCACAGGACTAGATATACTATAACCCAAAAATCCTGAGGATATTCCAGAGTGCTTAGGAATCCACTCATCGTTGGAGATCTTTGGTATATCACTGGTGATTACAGAAGTAACTTTCAATTAGAACACAGTAAATGGAATACCTTTATACTGGTGGGATGTGTTAAAATCTAAAACACTACAAGCTTATTACCAACAGTGGTTGAATTAGTCATGGAGACAATCACAAGGGAAAGCATGGTGCTTTCTTGCTGACAAAACTACATGGCCAGTATGAGCAGACATAAAACTGATACAGATACATAACGGGGTTACAAATTAATTTGAAAGGGGAATACAGTAGAAGTCAGCTACCTGTACTTCCAGCAGATGGCTTTTAGAAAAAACTGGAATAGTTGGAGGGTAGGAATAAGACTGAGGAACTGGATAGCTGCGGGTTCAACCTAGAAAAACTGGAATGGTTGGGGGATAGGAGTAAGACTGAGGAAATGGATAGCTGTGGGTTCAACCTAGAAAAACTGGAATGGTTGGAGGATAGATGTAAGACTGAGGAACTGGATAGCTGCAGGTTCAAAGTAGAAAAATGGGAATGGTTGGAGGATAGGAGTAAGACTGAGGAACTGGATAGCTGTGGGCTCAAACTGGAAACACTGGAATGGCTGGAGGATAGGAGTAAGACTGAGGAACTAGATAGCTGCAGGTTCAACCTAGAAAAATGGGAATGGTTGGAGGATAGGACTAAGACAGAGGAACTGGATAGCTGCGGGTTCAACCTAGAAAAACTGGAATGGTTGCAGGATAGGAGCAAGACTGAGGAACTGGATAGCTGCGGGTTCAACCTAGAAAAAACTGGAATGGTTGGAGGACAGGAGTAAGACTGAGGAACTGGATGGCTCGAGGTTCAACCTAGAAAAATGGGAATGGTTGGAGGATAGGAGTAAGACTGAGGAACTGGATAGCTGCAGGTTCAACGTAGAAAAATGCGAATGGTTGGAGGATATGTGTAAGAAACTGGAATGGCTGGAGGATAGGAGTAAGACTGAGGAACTGGATAGCTGCAGGATCAAACTGGAAAAACTGGAATGGTTGGAAGGTAGGAGTAAGACTGAGGAACTGGATAGCTGCAGGTTTAAATGGCATGGTGCAGAGTGTTGTGGTGGGCAGGACAATGTCATGAATCAAACAAGGGACTAAGAGAGAGAGACACACAGGTCTCTGTTCCACATCCAGTAGTCTACAGTGTATTTGGCTCAGTCATATCTGAGGGAACAGATAATGGGATTTGCCTCCTTCCTGATGATGCAAAGATAGGAGCAGCAATGGAGGATGGGAAGGAAGAGTCTAAGGAAGTACGTGGAAAAGCTGACTAAGTGGGCAGACAGATGGCAGTGGAAGTTCACTGAAGAATGTGAAAAGTACTGCTATTGGGGTACAGTAACCCTAAATATGAAGCATCGGCTCGGTAATGTGGAACTCCGAGAAACAGAGTTGGAGATGATTTCAGGGGTGTTAAATACAGGTGGACTGGATCACTGGACCACCTAAAGCAGACTGAAAAGCAATTGAAAGCAACAAGCAGAATGTCATGGTCAAACCTTGAGGGGGCAGGAGAGATGGGAAGATACCAGAAACAAAGGCATTTATCCTGTATTACCTGACCCTGGTTTGGCCACACTCTTAAGTACTGTGTGCATTTCTGGAGATCATGAAAGGAGGGACAGTAGCTTGCTAGAAGGATCTGGAGGGAAAAGCCATCAGTAAGATGTGTTAGATGGAAGGGAAATAAATGGATTAGAGAGAAGAGAATCTACAGGAGATTGGGGGAAGAATGATGGGAGTGAACAAGGTTATGTCCATGAGATGAAAACGTGTCATCCTGAACAGAGGAGTTGAGGGGTGAGAAGGGGACACTAACAGCAGATTGTAGGGACTAACTTCTCTTTGGATCGATTAGAGCACTTTTTTTACAGTGGGATTTGATGATTCATGAAACAGAAAGAGTAGTGAAAAAAGATTTGATGGATGTATTCAGAAGGGCATGGGATGGGTGAAGAGAAAGCTAGGGGAGGTAGAAAGTTGCATGCACCTGAAGGGCAGACTACATAAGCTTATTGTCTCCCTCTACAAACATGCAAATGAAATGTAATGTAGCTATCCCATCAGATGTACTGTAAATGAAATGTATTATTACATTGATCTGACTTCAGAATATGTAGAGGATGCTGTCTCTCATGCTATGTATGTTTATTCTCATTTGCAAAAGTTTAATTGGTTTAACCAGGCACATGATACCTGCTGGATATGCTGCTGGTACTGCTATGACAGAACCTGCCCAGCAACCAGTTCAATTTCACTATGCTTATGTCTACCAAAGAGTTTGTGCCCACTGGCTGAGATGTTTGCCATCACCTTGTCAAGCCCTTGCTCCCTGCTGCACCATTATAATGCACTTATGTGACATAATGAATAGAAAGACGTCATGCTTTATGCCTGCCACATTACAGTTCCCTATCTTATTGTGACAATGTGTTCTCAGCTGTAATTGGAGAGGCTGATACATCTCCTGGATGGTACAGGAGGTAGTACAAGGAATGACCAACATGCTCAGTGCACTGCTGCAGGGCCTAAAAGGGTTTAGTGAACTTTTTTTCTGTAATGAGTTGCAACACTTGCTTTCAAGCAAGCTGAGTGTTGCACTTTTCTTTCAGGTTTGAAATAGTCTGTAATGGCTGCTATTGATTTAGAGAAACAAAAATGTAGTGACAGGCACACTGATAACAGTTGCACACTACAATGCAGTCTGTGAACAAGGAAATGGATAGATAGGATGAGGGAAGATATTAATACAAATAACTGGGTAAAAGTGTAACAGGAAATAGCACCATCTATGACTTTGAAATATTAACTAATATTGTCTTTTAAAAATTATTATGCAGCATCTATTAAATAAACTCTGGTCTCTATTCCATTCTTTTAAAATCTGAGAAAATGAAAACTCATTCAGTTAATTTAGCATACAGCAAATTCCACTGTCTGCAGACCTGCTGGGAGTGAAACGTGGGTTTGCAAGAAAAGCTCAGAGAAGCACTTCAGGCTGTAAAGATCCCACAAAATTTGCTGGTGAAGTTACTTGCATAAATCCAGAGGTCATTCTTAGAATATACAGGCTCTTTTCTGGCTAGTGGATTAAATATGTCTTATTTACTGACAATTTAAAAAAAGTTATGTTACTTATTTCCAGTGTGTGCTTTTCCTTCTTACAAGTTTTCCATTTTTCAGAATACTGATTTAGATTGTAATCTAATGCTAAAAAGTGTATATTGTTTTGTGTCATTGCAAGCTTAGTGGTTGCTAGAGTTAGGCTATATAGTTTAAGTACTTTGCAGTTCTAATACACCTACTTATAAGCATTTTGCAAATAAACTCTATAAGAATCAGCACATTTTACTATTATATTAGTATGTAACTTTTGTTTTTGTTCTTTGTGCCTCCATGGTCTGTTTTACACTTGCCCTACAAAATGTATACTAAATAAATATTGGTAGGAATAGAAGTAGTTTACTAAATGGAAAGAAATACAATATTACACTTTTCTTTTGAAACAAAATTCTCCTGATGGTGAATGATTATCTAAGTTCAAGCAAAAATGAGTTTTAATCCATTACATTCTTGTGTTTAGTAGAATGAAAGAAGAAACATTTTAAACATGGCAAGCTTTGCTGGAAGCTAAATGATGATTTCTGCTTCAGTGGTCCTTTAAAAAATCGGATTGAGGGTATTCAGTCTTACACACCTTAAATTAAAATGGAGTGTGATCTCTACAATCAAGAATTCTAAAAATATCTTTATGGATTTTTAGGTTGAGCAGAGATTGTAGATGTGAGAGACCGTTTGTTGTCATTAGTCAGAGTACCACGTGCTGTCTCCTGTCCTCAGGTGACTGAGGTGTCTCAAAGAAGAAGCCTTCAGTTGGTAAAGTGTTCTCAGCAGAGAACAGAATAAGTCATCCATTGTTTAATGCATAATATTTATGCAAATTAAGCAATTGCTATACAGATTCAAGATATGTAACTGGTTAGTGAGACAAGTAAATTGTAGTAATTCATACAAAACAGCTTTTTAATTAGATCAGTTATAGAAACAATACTATTATTCATAGGTTGACAGATTCCTAGTTGTGTAGATTCCTGTGTTCTGCCCTATAGACCATTGTGAAACACAAAAATTCAGTATCTGTCAACTGTCTACTCCACCCCAATCCTGGAATATAATGCCTTCTTAAAGACTGTTTAATGTACATGGCTTCCTAATGTACAGTGGAAAATGGTTCCAAGCAGTATAAATTATGATACAAACTTTGCTGTCTCCTGTCTTCCAATGACAGGTGGAATGTCAACCATCAAACACATATAGTCGTTTTTGAGAAAGCATGTGGTTCTAATTCCAATGTTACTTAGTGTTTTCTTTCTAAGCTGGACATAACCTCTTAACATATAGATAACATATACTGTACAATGTTAAATACCCATGTCATGATATAGAATCTATTTCCTTACAAGCAGGAATACATTTTATAAATTTCTTTTTTACCAATTCAAGAAACTGTAAGTCAAGTTTTCCTCAAGCAGCAAAGTTCTGAGTTTTACTGTAATTGCAGTTTTTATAATTGTCTTATAAAACTTGGTAAGCACAGCATGGTCCCTGAATAAGACATTTTACGGTATCAAGCGGTGCATCCACATTACATTACTATGCATTAATGTCACTTCAGATGTAAAATTATAAAACTTTATTTATAATTCTCAAGTACAGTTTCTTATGCATACAAACTTGCAATCAGCTATAATGACTCAAAGACCTCGTTCATTATCCGAGAGCATGTATGATTCCTATAACTTTAGCGCAGTAACATCATGCTTTGGAGATGCCATAGCCCTAGTCTTAATGACATCAGCATAATCAGACAGCAAGCAATTTTAAGATGTAGAAAGAAATGAAAAGGCATGACTGAGTAACAGAAGCTATACTGCCCCTGATACAGCCTGTGATGAAAGAAGAGGAAGAGTCCACAGCAGAAGATGGAAGGGCAGCACTAGGGAATCTGAGATGAGGTCACAGTGGATATGATCATGAATTCATACCTCTCAACCTTTTGCACAAGAAATCAGGACAAAGCCATACATAATGGGGATACTGAGGGTCAGAACAGGGGCACATTTTAAAAATTGGTCTTTTAACTTAGAAAGCTGTTAGAATACTGTGTTTTGCTTTGGTGTGCATTTTCTGATGGATATGAAATCTGAAACTAAAATGCCTGTCATTACTTAGTGACTTCAATCTTAATGATTTGCCCTCCCCCCCAAAAAAAAAAACAATCCACAAATTTTGTTTGAAACAGACCAAAAATATGATGCAAAAATCTGAACAAATGAGAGGTACAATCGTGATGTTGGCTGAGTTTGGGGAGAAATGGCTCCAGAGGATACTCTTAGCAGGATGGAGAGAAACATATCCCAGATGATTGGAGAATAAGTATACTATTACTGGTGTTCAAGAACAAAAGATATGTTCACAACTGTGGGCAGTACAGAGGTACCAAACTCCTGTCACATTGCATGAAATTTCTGGAGAGGTGACCGACAAATGAATACACAGAGGAGTAGTAAAAAGTAAGATGGGAGATGAGCAATTTGGAAAAGCATATGATAAGGTCCCAAGAAAGTTGATTTAGGCAGTCCTTTGATGATTTGATGTCCCAGAAACATTAGCAGAATTTGTTCAGGCTATGTACAAGAACCCAATGACACAAGTATCCCTCACAGAGGAGTTCCAGTGGGAGTGGGTTTGCATCAGGGTTCAGTTCTGACTTCACTGTTGTTCATACTGGTGATGAACTGCATTAGCAAATGTGTCATTGGATCAACAAAGTTGCTGTATGCAGATGATGTGGTATTATAGGCAGACGCTGAACAAGAACTTCAGCAAATGATAGGGTTTGTTTGTCTTTTCGGCTTATCCCGGTTAGGAGTTGCCACAGCTGAACTCCGATCTGCTAATGATTGGCAGTAGATTTTCTTTTTATGGTGCCAGGTTGCCAGCCCGATGCCCAACCTTCAGTGAAGGCACACCCATTCACGCATGTCTTTTGGAGGCCACTCGACTGCAGGGAGGACATGCAGACTTTAGCAAATGATAGAGTATGGAATGCAAAACTGAAGGCACATGGAATGAAAGTGAGCACAAACAAGACAGTTGCAATGGCAGCAAATGATGGAATTCAGAAGAAGCTGAAAACTGAGACAGAAGAGAAAATAGTGGAGCAGGTTAACTACTTCAAGTATCTTGAATGGGTGGTTGAGGAAAAGGAAATTATGAATAAAGAGGTCAAAACTACCTAACTGTTGGAGAGTGTCACAGTTAATGTGTGTGGCAGAAGAATGCCAAAGATGCTGAAAAGTGAGGTGTACAAAATAGTGGTGTGATCAGTAGTACTACATGGTACAGCAACGTGGACAATGAAGGCAGATTATTTGAGGAAGCTTGAGGTTATTGAGATGAATCAGATGGCCAGAAATATTATATGGACCCATCCTGAAGATTTTATTCAGCTTTTATAGTTCTGAATAAATATTGTCATTATCTGTAGCTGAAATGAAAGAGACACTATGCTGCACCCACAGTTGGTTTATCAAAGACGGTTCCATGTTATGTTCTATGAGATTGCTTTATAAACCTAGAACCTATATAGTGATATGATTCCAACTAAAAATGCTTAAGAGAGCTATATCATTGATGTAAAAATGGCCAATCCTGTGCTAATGACTGGCCACCTCATTTGCATGGAAGGCATTGAAGAATTCGGTTAACTAACAAGTGAGGAGTGGAACTGTGATTAGTGGGTGATTTCTGTGATAGTGTCGGACCTACCAATCATCAATGTTTCATATTATTTGTCAGGTGTTAAGAGTGGCAGGCCTTATTCTGTCAATCAGCAAGTTGCACGATGGATAGCCAGCTGGCTCACAGACAGGACCCAGGAAGTTAGAATTGGTGAGTCCACCTATATAAAGAGGCTTGTCACCAATGGAATCTCTTAGGAATCAGTCATGGGACCGCTCCTTTCTAGCATTTACTTCTCTGAAGTGAAGACCAATGTCAAGAGGCCTCTGGATGACCACATTTGCATATGAATGCAAATTAGGAACAGTCATAGAATCCCCCAGTGACACTAATGTTCTCCAAGAAAGACTGACACAGGTAAATAATTGGCGTCAGAGCCATGGATTAAAACTAAATGCAAAGAAATGTTTAAGAGTGTCCATCAGGAAGTCGGCCACCCCTGGTAGCTACCTTATTAGCAACACACCACAAGAGTTGGCCCAGTAGTCAGGAATTTAGGGATACACATAGAATGTAATGAAGCCTTTGACAATCACATACAGTAGTGAGGAAACCATTCTATGTTGTGCAACTTATAAACAAAGGTATGGTATCTAGGTCCAAGGAGGTCATTGTTGTACTGTATTTAGTGCTCATCAGACCTATCAATAAGTACAGTGCACCTACTGGTATGTACCTACCCACACATATCCAACAATTGGAATGTCCACAGAGGCTCCTCACTAAAAGAATACAGGACATAAGTAATATGTCCTATACAGACCATCTCAAGGCCTGATCACTGTATTCTGTCTCCTGCAGGCTGTAGAAGTGAGATCTATGCCTGGCATACAAGGTATCTTTGGACCCCACTCTGATGGACCTCCATATCTGCAAAGCAAACAGCACCAGAATTATCTGTTATACAGACGTAAACATTACCTATGATATAAATAGTACCTGCTGGAGAGACAGGTATGTATCCTAGAGACTACCACTTCTGTGGAACAGGGTTTACATCCATGAGAAGCAGAGTTCTTCCCTAACCCAATTCAAGTGGACAAAAGAATGAAAAACTGTAAATTCACCTCTGGCTTGGCACATATGCTTCTAATGGAAACAGGTAGCCTGCAAAATGGTTCTCCCAGGCCATACTTGTAAATATTTAATCTCCCAAGCCCCTGCTTCCACTACCAAGGATACTAGAACTTGTTAGAGACTGGGAGTGCATGACTACACTTGAGAAGGTCCCATTGATCATTCAAGTAGTACACAGCTATGAATTGTAAGCCTTCGCTTGTGTGGGAGGGGCATGAGCACTTGTGTGACATTGGCGATCTTGATGATTGGCATGTATTGGTAAATGAGGACAGTTTAACAAAACCTTTTGAATCATGAAGGTTTGATGATTGGTTAGTAAACAAATGGAGTGGTATCATGCAGGAAAGAAACACTACATGTTGAAATAGTACATGCAGACAGTGTGGTCTTCCTGGGAAATATGTATGCATTGTTGTCCATGAACAGGAAAAACATGTCCACCCTTAATATTAGAAACTTCATCACATCTCAGTAAAACAAGTATCACCAAATTACTTGTTTTTTAATCTAAGAATCTCCTTTCTGTCTGTAGGCTACATATTAACATCATTAGAAAAACTGGCCACTTTAATCAAAATTACAAAAAGAGCCTAGAGTCAAACCTCATAGACATAAGCATATACTACAGATGTTAAGAGGACATTTTTATGCATGTGTCTTTAGAATATGGACTACTGTAAAACTGTAGAGCATTACTTTCTGATTTCAGGACCCAGTTGAGGGTGAACAGAATATCACTTTTCAATATCTCCTTTGGGGTGGACATCTGTTGGTGAAGACCTAGCTTCAACTTGCTGAAGGGCTGTACCTATCAGGTTGAATTTCTGCACTGCCATCCCATGTGAACTTTTGTTATATGCTGTGCCCATACCTCATGCCCAGACAAGGAAGCAAGATGTGTTGTACATGTAAACATGTGATAATATCACTGTGTACATCCATGCATACGTTGCACTGTAAGGCAAGCTAGTCATCAAATTCTTATATGTGCCACTTTTGGGTATTCTTTCTCAAACAATAGCTAATGGCATGGAAATCCAGGGATATACTCCTGCAATCAAAAGCCAGTCCACAGCTTATCCCCCAAAAAGGAGAGCCAGCCTCTGGGCACCACTCCACAGCTTAACTCCAAAAAGGAGAGCCAGCCTCTGGGCACCACTCCACAGCTTACCCCCCAAAAAAGGAGAGCCAGCCTCTGGGCACCACTCCACAGCTTATCCCCCAAAAAGGAGAGCCAGCCTCTGGGCACCACTCCACAGCTTACCCCCCCAAAAAAGAGAGCCTGCCTCTGGGCACCACTTCACAGCTTACCCCCAAAAAAGGAGAGCCACCCTCTGAGCACTTGAGTATTCCTTTGCATTTGTGCCTCTGGTATGCAAGTTGCTAGTACAACTCAGGAAGGCAATTTTCCAGACCAGCTCTGTCCATCTGTGCTGCTACGCCAGTTCCAGTCCCAGAGTTTTATGATAAACCAGTTTGTTCAGTTATGTGTTGGTTACAAAAATTAGACTCACTTGTGCAATTTGTTCAAGATGATACAACTCTGCTGACTCAGGGTCAAGGTTTAGTGATTTGAGATTTTATTCTCAGCTCTTGTTACACTCATGTTCACTGTGATAACTGCTGTTAAGGTCTTTGACACAGTGAAGTAAGTCACTGATCAGTCATATTTCGAATTTGTTTGCTACATTGCTATTGTGATACCATTTTCTGTGTAACATGGGTTGTGGGTATACTCCATTCTGTTAGCTAGTATTTCTGTTGGCCAATCCTTTTCCTTTACATTAAGCTGTTAAAACTTACACTCTCCAATTTAATACACAGGAATGTTTTATGAATCCTAACATGGAAATATGACTACTTCCACAAAGTGGAAGAATCTGCAAAAATGTTAGGCCAACTTGGGAATGTCTGTAAGAAATACATAATGAAATGACATACTACAACTTGATGTTTGTAAAGCTGTAGCAGTAGGCCTGTTTGATTTATTTAGCCATTACAAGCAGATTATAAATGCTTCCAATATTTCTCAGAGTTAAGATTAAAAACAATAAAATAAAAATACTTGTAAGCAGAGCACATACTTAACATAGATTAGCATCATTTCAGTCTTTTCTTTTTGGATAGATTTGAAATTTCCAGATATTGTGGCATCATGCCACCGACCTGCGTATATACTTCTTTAGAACTAACTGAAAAAGTCTAAGGAAAAAAAGTAAGCTAGATTTAACATAGCAAGCCCAAAGTGGGCTGTTCCATTTTAACTTTTATTAAACTTTTGTTTTCTAAGTAAGACTCTATGTTAAAATATACACTTAATTTTCCTTGGCAGTATCTGCATTCCTATATCAGCTTTAACTAATTTCTAAGCCACACACTACTGCGCTGTTTATGTTAGACAAAACGTATTTTGTCATTGTTTTGGTTAATAATAAGTGCCTTTATTTGTGCTGAAGTTGCATTGTATTCAACACACACAAAACACTTCTGCTTGTAGACGAACAAGAACATCATATTTGTCATTTGTGCTTCTTTATGACCTCCTTTCTTACTGTTGCAGCTGTTACCTTGTTATTTTGGTCCTTTTCTTGCTTGGTGCACGTGCCACATCTGCTACCAGTTTGGAGAGAGAATGCATCTCTGTAAACTCTTCTGACCAAGTTCCATTTCCACTGACTGTTTCCAGTAATCCTGTGGTATAGAGACACATAGCTTGCAATGGTTCTGGAAATGTAAAATAAATAAAATAAAAAATAAAATAGGCCGGTGATCTACCTCTCTGCTTTCCTAAACAGACTTTTAAATCATGATGAAATATAATTACTACTGCAAAAAGATCCATTTACTAAAAGATTTCCAACTTTACTGGCAAGTGCACAGCTTTATAACAGGGCCCCATATATTTGATTAACTTCCATATTTCCATTTGCCACGTCAAATATGAAAACACTTAAAGGAAACAGCATGCAAAACAGACATCATGTCCATGAACAAGCCACAGTACTTGCAGCATGGACAATACTTCATTACAATGTTGTGTAAATATATACATGCTAATCCATATGTATCCATCCAAAGCACAAACTAAGCACCTCTACTGAAATATTTCAGGTAGTAAGATATACAGATAAAGAAGTTTACCCTCTGGTAAATTACTTCCTCCTTTCTCCTCTATCATAATTTATTTTCTTCTATACGTCATCACAAACAGACTTCATCTCATAGTTTTTCTTAATATAGTAACATGCTCAAATAACATTACTAAATAATTCCACTGTGTGTTTCTAGAACAAAGTTTGGGCAAACAAATATTATTTTTTTATTATTGACCACTAATATAAAAATAAGAATTACCATCTATTTTAGATGTTGTATAAAATTATTTTATTCTTTCTTTGACTGTACCATGATTGTGATCAATTACATTTTTGTTGCATAATTTATAAATACTTCAACATTTTCTTCTATTGATATAAACATGTTAGTGTTATGTATTCATGGACCTTTTCTCACTGGCCCTCCACTAAAAAAAGGTTTTCCCACCTTCTCATAACTCTCCACTAGGGGGGTACATTTTAGCCCATGGTCAAGATGGTGGCTTAATTATAGAGCTGTACTAACTTGGAGATTAGGGTCTTTTTTGAAGTTTGAGTGATAAAAGTAGCTGTAAATGGCTAGAAAGGCATGCAGGAGTAACTTAGGCATTCATTGAGTAAGAGAGAGCGAGAGAGAGAGGAGTCGAACTCTGAGAGGTAACTTTCTATGGGGCTTTCCATGTTGAAAGGAAATGCAGCTGATATGGTGGGTGCAGAATGTTTAAAAGAGAAATGAGCATGTCACTAAGTATGTCACTGGGAACACTGAGGTTCAGTTAAGCAGATGTGGCAAAGAAATCACTATGTAAATAGACCAACATACTTTGTGGAGGGAGGGCAGAGCTATTGCACCTTGAGCCTTGAAGCTTGTGATCTATAAAATTCTAGCAGTGATTACTGTCTTGGTGTGTTTCTGTGGACCTGGATGGGAGGAGTGTTAGCTATGTTCTTTAGGTATTTGTGGGAATTTGGAATAGTTGTGAGACAGACTACAGTGAATTGGTTAATCTACAACTGGATAGACTGTCTGGCCAGAGGGCATGTCATACGATATGTAGAAAGGATCTGATGTGGAGGATGAGTGAACTAGTACTATATAACATGTCTAGACAGTTGGGGAAGGAGCACCACAGGTAACTTTTCTTTTCTAGGGAGAGCAAATATCAGGCATGCAGATTATATTGGTTGTTGCTAGAAAAAGAGACAGGATGGCATTTTTATGAAATGTGTGTTAAGGACAGGGAGATCTCTGACTGCACACACATTGTTATGGACTTGGTAAGGTTTTTTAAAGCATGAAAGTGGTTGAACCTATGGCTGTAGAGGGAAATAGATGTCAAGGGTACGTAGAGGATACTGATGCAAGTAGTAGAAAGGAACTGAAATGAAACCTGACAGATTGTTATCAGAGATGGAATCAAGGTGGTATGGTTCAAAGAGATATAATACGTTAAAGACGGAGGAGAAAACAGTATGTGAGGAAGCAATGTAGGCTGTAGTGTAGATCTTGAGCATGTGACAAATAGGGCTATCTTGCAATGTGTAGAAAGGAGAGGCAGGTAGCATTACTGAAGGGAAAACTGAAACTGACACAAGTGTGGTTGAAGTAGAATTGAGAAAGTGTCCGATGTGCTACTGAAGGAGAAAAATGGACAACGGAGGGCTATCATGGTGGCAGAAAGAAGAAAGTATGGAAAGGATCATCGTGGTGGTAAAGAATAAAGAGGGCTTCTCATCTGCTGGACAGGCAGAATTTGTTTGACTGTAAGGAGGTGGGGCGGGTAGATGAAAAAAGTTGGGGTTGGAGTGCTGAGGTGCATGGAGACTGGACATAGTAGACATGGGAAAGAAAACCAGCATTCCAGAAATGACAGAAGCTGTTCATTGGAAGGCAGAGGGAGGTTAGGACTGATGGGGATTCTCCTGGCTTTTATATGGTGATGGGAATGGAAGTAGGAGGGATGCTAAAGGGTCTTTTTCAGAAAGGAATAGAAAGATTGGATCAACGTACATACTGTATCACTACTGAGCACAAGTGTTAAAGTTTAAGGAGGGTATTGGCTGGGAAGCTTAAGAAAGATAAGAAAAACAGCAGTTGAAGGACACAATGGTTTTGTTAGAGAGGACCTTTGCCCATAGTTGGGATTGTTGAATTTCTGAAATGAAAATTTTTTGTGATATGGCAGAGTCTTTTCTGTTTTAAGACTTATAGGGAGTTGGGGCTTGAAATGATCAGTAGGGTAACAGCTCTGTGTAGAAATGTAGGGCTGAAAATATTGTTTTTTGAAAAATTGTTGTGATGAAGGTGGGAAGACAAGAAATTGAGGCCTGTTATCTTTGGTGGTGTTAGTTATGAACACCATAGTGAGACAGGTTGAGGAGGTCTTAATGTCAACACTCAGTAAATGCAAAGGTTCTTCCCTCTATTTAGAGCTGATGGCATGTTGCTCTTGGCAAGTGTGTACACATTTCTACTTGATGTATTTGAGATTTTTCATGAATTGCATGGTAAGGTGTCTGGTTTGCATAAATCCAAGTTGTGGAAGGCTAGTGAAATGGGCTGGAAGATGGCTAAAGCTTGGCTGACATTTCTGGGTCTAAAGGTGTAGTCATTATTTAAAAGAATCCTGGAGCAAGCTCATCTTTAATATTCTAGCAACCATCATAAACTTAACAGGGTACAAAGGATTAGTCCAAATAAAATCACTTTAGCTAGCAGATCAACGAGACTCTCTCTTTGATACTCTCCCTGTTGGAGGAATAAAGATGCCTTGTTAAAGTTTCAAGTAGTTTATTCAGTTAAGCAGGTAGATGAACTACCCTAAAATTGCTAGAAAGGTGGAGCCAGAGGGTGGGGTCATGATGAATAGCAGTATTGTGATTTGAATGGTGATGTCACTCCCACTAGTAGTTTACTTACCTAATCATATTCACACGGTACCCCTGGATAGGAGGTTCAAAGGTGGGTAAAAGGTGTGTTCTTTTTCACATAGTCAAAGAAAGGTTTAACATAACTAAGAAGGCTGTGTGTGTGTGTGTGTGTGTGTGTGTGTGTGTGTGTGGGGGGGGGGGTAATCTTGATTTAAGCATGGTTGCAGATGAGTTGTAAAAATGACTGTGGAAATGTAAGAGTTGGGTATGAAAGGAGAAAAGGGTGCTACTTGGGCATAATTCACAGGAAGTTTGCAGGATGACTGGATGGAAAAAAAGTTGACATGGGTGGAGAGGGTAGGGTACTTCAGAATGCTGAAGATGAGCAGATATTAAAAAAGATGAGAACTGGATGTTGCATAGAGGTTTAGGTTTTACAAGATCATGGAAGGATTAGCCATCTAATGAGCCTTTTTTTAAATTAGTTTTGAGGAAGTATGACACTAAGATGGGCAAGGGCAAGTGTGAGTGGAAGGAGGGAGGCTTGAAGGTTCTTCAGTGGAAGGGGATGAAGAGAAACACTGGAAGCCTTTGAAATGAAGGTGAACTGGAAACAACCTGGGGTCTGGAAAGACTGCAGGGAATTTCAACTAGGAAGAAGAATACTAAGGGATCGTCAACTTCAGTCTAAGGGTTGCAGGATAGGGCCTACAGTTCTTGTCATCTGTCTGTTGGTTTCCGCCTCAGCTAACTGCCATTCTTCATTTTGAAACAAGAGTTATTGAGACAGCTGAAAAACTATTATATCTCCCTCCCTCCTTCCCTCACCTCTACATCTTACTATATAAATGTATGTCAATCAGCATGGGCACAGGTTTTCATAGATTCATAGGTTAGTACTAGATAATAATTTTACATCAAAAATATATAATAATATATGTTGAGGTAAGAGGTCAAGAGGCATACATCTGAACCTGTTAGAACAAAAAATCTGGACAAAGCCATAACTAATGGGGAAACAAAGGCCCAATAATAGAGGCCATTTTTATATATTGCTTTTGCAAACATAGAAAGTTGATACAATAACATGTTTTGCATTAGCATACATTTTTTGAAGGGAATGAAACCCAAAATTCTAATGCCTGCCATTATTTTCTGACTTCAGTTCTCAATGTTTTGCCAGAGATTTACCAGAAAACCAAAATGTTATGATAATCATACTAAAAATTTGAGGCAAAAGCTGGACTTTCTGCAAAAATCTATACAGTTGAGAGGTATGTTGAGAGGCATGCAGACCTCTCACTCTTCACTCTCTCTCTCACACACACAGTCCCTTCTGCTTTCATAAAAGTATACACTCACTCTCAGACATGCACACACACACACACACACACACACACACACACACACACACACACACACACACACACACACACACACTGTTATTTGAAGTTTTCTTTCTTTTTTACTTTACACTCACTAAACAGCAAAAGCACTGCTTAGCGAGTATAAAATAATGGCTCAGTCGATCTTGCTTTCACTCACATGCATGCATACACTTGCACACACACAGATATAAACACACACACCTTTTTTAATTTTCCTTTTTTTTTTTTTTTTTTACATTTTGTCCTCCCCGCGGTTGGGTGGGCGTTTGAAAGACGTGCCTTCGTTGAAGGTTGAACGTCTTGCTGGCACCTTGGCATTCGTGAAAATCTACTGCCAATCATTAGCGGATTGGAGTTCCACTGTGGTGACCCCTAACCGGGAAAAGCCGAAAGACAACAACTCGCTAAACAGCAGAAGCACTGTCTGACACATACCAAAATGATAGTTTTTGAGGTATTTTTCCCTATCCTACTCCAAGTTCATAACCTTTTGAATTATATATCCTATGTGAACACCTGTCACAAGGTAATATTTTTGTTAAAACACCTATGGGTAAGTTTATTGATGCCTCAACTGATGATGATTTTTTTCTTCTTTAGAGCAGGTAATGCAGATTGTGACAACTTCATGAAGTAGGTGCCTTCTGTCTAGTTTTGCTTATCCATTGTGCATATCTCATTGCATTTAATTTCCTGTGCTGAGATGTATCATTCCAGTATTTACTTTTTTATGGAGGCACTTAAGTCATTTTATGTATACAAACAGATGTTCATTTATTTATTTATTTATTTATTTATTTATTTGACATTTGTTTACTGGGGTGGTTTGACTAAGTCTACAGAACCTGTTTTCAGCAGAGGCCCAGGGAGAAAAGCTCCACATACGATACAATACAAATGCAGTATAATCCAATACAATAAAGATTACATTAGAAATACTATACAAAAAATAAGTTGAAAGAACAAACTGCTACAAAATGTTGTAATATATTGTACACATCTAAACAGTTCTATACAGTTAAAATATTGCAGACAATAATAGTCACTCTCATCATACATGATGTAGAAAGAGCAGCCAGAAAGTTAATTATGCAGACATATAGCGAGAGAGAGTTACAAAGAATAGAACCAATAAAGCCTGAGCAGTAGCTTAAGGATATGGTATAGAAGCAGAGAAGGAGTTAGAAGAGCTTTAGGATCTTGCAGTCTGTGAGGGATTGAAATGTGACAGAAAGAGGAAAACTTGAGCATTAGGCAGGCTTTATGCAGGAGCATGTATTTTTGAGATGATTTTTTAAAGAGGCTTTGAAATGGGTTAGTGCAGGCATAGACCTGGTAGCTAGAGGTAGTGAATTTCATAGTATAGAGACAGAGTATGAATACAGAGAGTGACCAGGTTGTCTTGTGGGTTTTGAGATAGCTAAGAGATTTTTGTCTTCTGATCATAGGGATCGATTTGGTGTGTAAGGTGCGACTAGATTGGCTAATGGAGGGCAGGCAGTAGGCTTGAAAATAAGGTTGTGTAAGGTGGATAGCTGAATAAAGGCAAGTTGGTTGGGTAGTTTAATTCTAGGAGTGGTTTGCCATGGTGTGTGTGATATTTAGAGTTTGTGGCAAACTTTGCAACTTTGTTGTAGCACTGTTCCAACTTGCTTAGGGTAGAATTTTGCAAGTTAGTTAAGACATGGGCACCTTAAAGAAGAAAGGGAAGTTAAAATGTTTTTGCAAAGGTAGTTTTGGTTGCTGCAGTAAAAAAAGTTTGTTTCTATATGAGTCTCAGTTTTTGATGAGTTTTCTTTATATTTTGCTGTATATGGGGGTCAAATGAAACTTTTGTCAGCTTTTTTACTGGTTAATTGGGCAATTTGTTTAAATCAGTTTGCTCGTTTTCTATTGTTATATAAAAAATTGCACTTTATTCATCACCTTTTACTGTATTTGTTTTTCTTCCTACTTTATACTTTATTTTGCTTTTGCTGCTTGTTCTTAAAATTACTTAATTGCATTTATTCTGCTGCATTTATTACTGCTTGTTAGTAGCCTGATTAAATTGTAACTGTTATTCTAAGCCTTTGGTTGAAGCACTTGGGCTTCAGACCAGTTGTTTTACATTAAGAAGGTTTGTGGTCTGCACTGTTGTGGCAGGGCAGGTAGCTTACCTCCTTCTAAGTTGTGAGTTGCTGATTGAAGGCTTAGTGTCTGTTACTCTAAAGGTGTATTAGTTCTGGTTTAAGGACTTGGGCTTTGGGCCAGTTATTTTACATTAAAAAGGTGTGGTCTGCACTCTTGTGAGAGGAGAGGGTAGATTCTGCCCTTCTGATCTGGGAGTTTCTGGTTAAAGGCTTATTGTGCCTGCTTATTTGAACTCTTTCTTTCTGAAATTGGTATGCCTTGTTTGCTGTAGCACAGGCTACATTCAGACCTGCTGAATCTAGCTTTGTTTGTATACATTGAGCACTAATCCAGATCATCTTTTTTTGGAGAAGGTTCCCCTGCACCCTAGTGACAGGAGTGTGAAGTTAGAACTTGCCTGATCAAAGACTGCTGGAACAGGGCTCAGTTTTTAGCTTTTTATTGCTTAATTGGTTAATTTGTTTAAATCAGTTTGCTCATTTGCTACTGTTATATTATAAAAATATATATATACACTTTATGCATCACCGCTTAGCTAGGGTTAAACTATTCCCAGCACCATAAAGTCTGCTCTTCAAATTTTCCCTTAGAACTAGCCAGTTTTTTTAGTTTTAGCACTAAAATCTGTTTCTTTGAGCTCATCACTTGTTCAGAACTCATTGTAAGCACAAATAAGCTACAAATTACTACAGTACTCAACTTTCCTCACTTGTCTAGAGGAAAACAGTTTTTAGTACTTAATAAATAAGCACCTATCCAGGCATGTCTAAGGGTCAGCTCCCAGTGTTTTCTCCTGTCTATCTGATGATTCTGGGCATCTTGGGGCAATGCAGCAATTGCCTCATGTATACAGACAACCCTCTCCTCCTACCACCCAACACTACAACTTGTGAGAGATGCATTTATATAGCCAAACTGGAAGCAAAGCTCTCGTCACCCAAGACTGGACTAGACAGTCAAGAGGAGAAGGTAAACACCTGCACCACACCACATTCATCACATAGTCCCTCAAAACCTACAACACCAAAACACACACATAGAAACACAAACACACACCTACATTCATGGAGGCTCTCAGTAAAAATCTGCTCAAGCTACAGAGGCCTCCAAAGCAGAAACACAAGCAATCTACACCCCAACACAACCCAAATGACACATAGCTCACAAACTCAGGGTGCCACTCAACCACAGCCCATAAGGCATAACAACGTACCCAGCACTCTAGTCATAGGTGACTCTATAGTCAGGCACACTGATGTTTCATTCACCGAGCTAAACAAGGAGAAAATTACTGTCAGCTGCCTGTCGGGTGCCAGGATACACCACATAATGCATGCACTCAGGTCACTCCAGAACAAGTACAAATATGACTCTGTCATTGTCCATGTTGGTGTGAATGACCTGAGATGTACCTCCCTGGACTACATGAAAAGAGACACGGAGGAGCTCGCCAATCTTGCAGCCCAGGCAGGTATGACCCTATCCCTGAGTAGTATCCTGCCATCACCCAGAATGATACCACAGTACAAGGACAAAATGATTGACTTCAACAATTGGCTAAGCTTCTGATGTCATTCTAAGGGGATCCAGTATCTGTCCGCCTGGGATGACATGACTGACAGACCACGATGCTTTGCCACAGATGGCCTGCACCTGTCGCCCTTGGGATTCTGGATACTGGCTAAGGCTGTTGCCACCCCTATAGTGCCTTTTTTAGGCAAGGTTCAAATGACAAATTCACCACCTTAACAGGTACAAGCAAGCAAAATCTGAGGGTAATGCTACTCAATGCTAGAAGCCTAAACCTCAAAATGGATTAACTCGAAGCACTCCTTAAAATGGAGAACATCAACATCTGTGCAGTGACGGAGACCTGGTTCAAGGCTCCAGAGAGCACCCCTACATTACCAGACTATAATTCATACCACACCTTTCGGCCACCTAACCTGGACCGAAACACTAAAGGCAGAGGCATGTCCATATTCATTAAGGATATCCACACCTCCAGGCTAGTTGCTCAGCATAATGCATCCAAGATTATCCAAGTGCAACTAACTCTGAGCAAGACCACAATGCAAATTGTAACTTGATACAGATCCCCCACCATGCCCAGGATTCCAACTTCTCATTTCTTGATACAGTGGAAAATATTAGGGTACAATCCAACACCCTAATAATGGGCGATTTCAACTACCCCACCATTAGCTGAGAAAACTACTCATGTACCAACTCTTGCTCAACGTTTTCTGGAATTCATACATTCCAATGCCTTGGATCAACTTATCTACACCCCTACCAGGGGCAGCAATATCCAAGACCTGGTTATTACCAACATGAGTGACCAGTGTTCCACACCAGAGGTCAATTCATCGTTGGTCAGATCCGACCACAAGCTAATCACCCTAGACATCCACACCCCCCCCCCCGCATTATGGAAACCACCGTAAAAAATTTCTCCATAGCCAACTTCATGCTTATTAAGACAGAAGTGGCAAACTTCATGACACCCATGCAGATGGACAATTGAGGTACGACTGCTGAATCCTACACAAATACACTTTATAAGCACTTACACAAGTGCATGGATCATGCTATCCCTAACAGAACCAAGATGCTATCCTCCAAAAAAAGAAAGCCAATCTGGTGTTCCCCTGCCATAAACAAACTCTACAACAGAAAAAAGAAACTGTTGCAAAAAAGAGTAAAATCCCATGATTGGAGGAACTCCCTGGTCAGACTCAGTAAGAAGCTGAGATCCCTCATAAAATCCTCCAAAGCTAGTTACAAAAACAAAATCGCCACTGATTCTAAAGACAACCACAAAGCATTCTATAGCTATTTCAAGAATCTCAATGGCAACACTCATATCTGCTCTGAATTACAGCACTATGGCACTAAATATGCAGAAGCAATTGATATTGCCAACATCCTGGCAGATAGGTTCATTGCTAACTTTACCCACCCTCACCCCCTAAAGGGCCCATCTCTATACCGGAAGAATGCAAAGTTCCTGTAATCATGGCTTCACAGGTAAAAAACACACTCTCCAAAGCCAAGAACACAGCATCCATTGGACCTGACAATATCCCAGGCTGCGTTCTACATGAACTGCAGAATGGAATGGCACCCCACCTAAGCACAATGTTCAATCATAGCCTCACCTCAGGATTTGTGCCCAATGAATGGTGCACAGTGATGGTTATCCCACTCCACAAATGGGGAGCCATCACAGACCCCCGGAACTACCTCCCCATTAGCCTAACGAGCCTGGTCTGCAAGGCCATTGAACTTACAATGTAAAGTCACAAACTATCCAATAAGTGCACAACTCTTTTGTAACCTTGCACTGTCGAAATAACCACAAAAACCGCAAGGTAAATCCAAATGGAATTCAGCAACTAGTACCAAAAATGAGGAATCCCGGTGGAATAGCACACTAAAGAATAAACTCCAAGCTGATGTGAACTAAATAAGTAAATCAATGTCCTTTATTACAAGAAAGAACAACGATACAAAATGGTAAATGCACATAAATAAAATAATAAAAATCAATCCAATAAGGTTAAGCGCTTTCACCCACTGCAACTCATGGGCTTCATCAGAACCTTTTGAGTAAAATAACAGAGTCCTTTTAAGAGAAAAAAGGTGTCAAAAGGAAGCGGAAACTGATGTAACATCCTGTATAGCAAATACCGCCCCCGGCACTTATACACCAATCATTAAATTTAAAAATGGCACCAACAGGAAGCTAAAAAATGCATAATTTCCTGAATTCTATCCTATGCTATACTCCTCCCCTTAAAGGCCTCACTACACTTACTAATACTTCAATTTGTACAAAATCTATCAGTGTAGTTCGTGCAAAAAATTCAACAATAAAATTCATCACTAATAACCATACTCAAGCATCCATATCAAACTGATTAAAATATTTAAAATAAACACATTGTCTAATGATAATAAAATATTTACAATATTCCTATAATAAAACAATGTCTCAAAAGATGCCTAACAATCTCATTACCTATACTACCTGACGAATATGTAAGTATTGTGTTACCAATATATACCTATACATAATACAATAACGTGGAATTAATATATGTAAAAAATCCACAATAAATGTACATATAAAATAGTTAATAGTTAATAAATAATAAACAATCATATACAATATTCTAAAATTGGTTTACAAGAAATAAAATCGTTGAGGCCAGGGTATGTGGTGGCATCTAATAAAAGTTGCCAGCAAACCTCTTTAAAACTCAACACTGTTTTGTAATCACCACCTATAAAATCAACAGTGATGGTTTCAAGAATAGCAAACTTAAAATTACGTGTTTCATCAGTGGAAATTATATGCTGATATAGGGCATTTGTTACATCTTTTTTGTGAATACTATAAATATGGTCATAAATGCATTGTCGAAAACCATGCTCAGTTTTACCTACATAAAAACCTATGCACTCACTACATTTAGCAATATAAATTATCATCTTAGTCCTACAATTTCCATATTTGGGTTTAATGATTGTACGAGTCTCATTTTGGATTATCAGTTTTTTGTCTTCTAGAATATACTTAACACTGGTTACAAGAACCGCATTTATAGGTATGGATTAAATCATTGGACATCCTATCCCTTTGCTTTTTCCTGGGAATCAATACATTTTTAATATTTTTGCCCATTTTGTATGTAATTCTAATTTTTTTCCCCATTATTTGTATCAATTTAGGATCCTGAGAAATCAGGTACCAAAATTTGTTTACAATGTAAATAACTTTGTCAGCTACTGGGCTATATAATAATATTAAGACTCTGTGATGACCATTAGACTGACTTCCATCTCCTTTATCATCTTTAATCATATGTCTGGATTCAAATCCCTTTCCCAATAAAGGATAGTATTTCCTGTCCCTTTCTTGTATGACATAATTACCTATAGTAGATAATTTTTTTCAGGATAACCTCTCTCAACAAATAATTGTGTAATAAACTCAACTTTACCTGTCAATACCTTCACGTCAGACATCATACGCGCGACTCTGATAACTTGTCCTTTGTAAATGTTATGTTTCATGTTTAAAGGATGACAGCTGCTATATTCCAAGTAATCATTGGTAAATGTGTTTTTTCTATATATTTTTGATTGGAATGTTGAATCATGCTTATAAATATATGTATCCAAATATGCAATCCCCTCAGTATTATATGTATACGTGAATTTCAGATATTCACTGGTGGTATTTAGATACCTTAAAAACTTGTCTAATTTTTCCACACCGTCATCTCATAAAATGTACATATCATCCAGAAACATTGAATAATGTCTGATGTTTTTGAAATATTCACAAGGAAAAAGGGAGGTGAGTTCCCAATCAAGCATAACCAGGTTGGCAAAGATGGGTGCACAAGCAGCACCCATAGCTACCCCCCTGGTTTGCTTGAAGTACTCCCCTTCAAAATATATAAAATTGTGTTCTAACACTAAGGTCATCAACTCCATAATAAGACTTATCTGTTCCCAAGTAAGATTGGCAAAGGATGTAATACTATTACAAAAAGCATCCAAACCAGCTTGTTTTGGTATGCTTGAAAAAAGATCAACAACATCTACAGTAACAAAAAACAAATTATCCATGTTAATATTTGTAGGAAACATTCCCAAAAATTCCCAAGAATCTTTTACCATGTGGGGAATTTTACTATATATATGTTTTAATGAACAATCTATATATTTTCCCATAGGGAATGTTTTGGATTTGCTACCAGATATAATTGGCTGGAAAGGGGGGGTCCAATGTATTCTTATGTATTTTGGGAATACCGATGATGGTTGCTAGTCTATGATACTTCACTTGTAAAACATTATGTTTCTTTATTAATTCTACCATCTATAAAATTCCTCTAAATAGGAATCAATACGTCGGTAAGCTATGCTTATCTCATTAATAGAAATACTTTGGTAATTCCCTGTGTGATATAAAATATCATTTATTTTTTTTTAATATTTTAAGTTATCATATATCACTATACCACCCCCCTTATCTGGCTTCATCACTCTAATATTGGGATTATCCTGTAGGGACTTAAGTGTCTCTCTTTCTTCATTAGATAAATTGTTGGTAACATTGTCATTTATATTTCTAGATAACCGATAAATTTCTCTAGTTACTACTTTCTCATATAAGTCTACCTTAGGATGATTGGGGGGTATGAGCGCACTTTTGACATTCAAAGAATTATCATAATTTTTTAATGTGTTTTTTTCAATATTATTTTTATCGTTAAATAAAATTCCTAAATTCATCTTTCTAGTGATTTTTTTTAATTCACATAAAACATCAACCACACAAAAATGGGTATTTGGAATAAATTTCATACCCTTGCATAACAACTCAAAATGAGTCTTGTGTATATCCAAACTAGAAAAATTATAAACATTGAAATTTTTGTATGTATATCTATTGTCCACCCTGATAATGTCTGAGCACACTGGATCAATTCATTTCTTTCCCTCCATGGTGTTTTGCCCCCCCCCCCACTGTCTCTGCCTGGGTTTCCAAGTTGACCAATGATCTTGTTGGTAAATATTTTGATACGACTGCCCTTTTTTGGAATCCACCCTCTGAAAATGGGAATTGTATTTCTTATAATCCTCTTGATCTGTCTCATGTGGATGATCAACTTTATTGCCTTGTAAACTACTATTTCTATCTTTATAATTATACCAATCATACGCCTTACCATTTTTGTACTGTTCGCTATCCCTTATTAATTTCTTTTGTTTCCTAATACATATATTTTCCACCCACTTATCTGCCAAATTATATTGTTTCTTATACAACCTTTCCCAGTCTGAAAATAATAAATCACTAGTAATCTTCATATTTAACTCCTCAGTTTCATGTATCAACTGACTCAATCTTTCGTCATTGTATTTAATAAGAATTTTCATAAAGTTAAACCCACATTGGTCAAAAAAGGCATTAAATTCAGTTACACTTTTGTTAGAAAAGACTATACCCATGGGTGTCTTATAAAATCTGAGACCCATGGGCACAATTTTCATTTTCAAACACTTACGTAAATAAGCATTATCAGCCTTAATTCCATTAATGGTTTTAAGTTTTTTACCAAGTAAAAAAATCATGTCTTTTAGACACCCCAAATCCTTTGGGGAATTCTGAATGTCCTTTTGACCTGTAATGACTTTATCAAATTTATAGTCAGTAGTCAAAAATTTGTTAAACTGCAAATCACAACTGGCTGGTTGATTGGGAACAAAACTTTTAGAACCAGTACCTTGTTTGTTATGTGGGGAACTGTTTGTAATAGCAGAATAGGTTTTAATAAGAAGTATTCGCTTGGGTTTGGCACTGGTACGTTTGCCTTCCTCCTCCACATCGTATATAGAAAAATCAAAGGTAAAATCAGTAATGTTGATCTTACTATTATTTACTGGTTCAGTAATGTCCAATCTATTAAAAATTCCTTTCGGACTGCAACTCGCCTGTCCATTTGGCAATGAAAAACTGTCATCTCCTGTTTGGCATTGGCCTCCTGATACTGATGCTCCATATCCAAAACCATTGGACCCAATATTATGGGTCCGCTTGTCTTTAACAGCCTCCTCCTTCAATGGGTGATGATTGTCCGATTCCCCACCAGTTCTAACCAATGGTGAGCTAGAAGAAAGAACCCCTGGTTCATGAACACCGGGAATCCTTTGCAAGCTCTCAAGAAGACCAAAAGGCTTGCCAATGTCACTTTTAAGAGATGCGACTTCATCTCTTAACTTAATTAATTAATTATTATTATTATTGTCAATATTAACCGCTGTTGAAATAGGTGAGCCCACACTGGATATGTCCATGACTGAAAAGACAACTGAATAGAAATCACGAAAACAACTTACAACGTAAAGTCACAAACTATCCAATAAGTGCCACGGCTCTTTTGTAACCTTGCGCTGTCGAAATAACCACAAAAACTGCAAGGTAAATCCAAATGGAATTCAACAAGTACCAAAAATGAGGAATTCAGCAACACGTACCAAAAATGAGGAATCCTGGTGGAATAGCACACTAAAGAATGAACTCCAAGCTGATGCGAACTGAACAAGTAAATCAATGTCCTTTATTCCAAGAAAGAACAATGATACAAAACGGTAAATGCACATAAATAAAATAACAAAAATCAATTCAATAAGCTTAAGCGCTTTCACCCACTGCAACTCGTGGGCTTCATCAGAACCTTTTGAGAAAAATAACAGAGTCCTTTTAAGAGAAAAAAGGTGCCAAAAGGAAGCGGAAACTGATGTAACATCCTGTATAGCAAATAGTGCCCCCTGCACTTATACACCAATCATTACATTTAAAATTGGTGCCAACAGGAAGCTAAAAAATGCATCATTTCCTGAATTCTATCCTATGCTATACTCCTCCCCTTAAAGGCCTCACTACACTTACTAATACTTCAATTTATACAAAATCTATCAGTGTAGTTCGTGCAAAAAATTCAACTATAAAATTCATCACTAATAACCATACTCAAGCATCCATATCAAATTGATTAAAATATTTAAAATAAACACATTGTCTAATGATAACAAACAAGGAAAACAGGTAGAGTCTTACAAACAATGAAAAATAAAAGGCAGCTGTTGCAAGACAAAAGCGACGCTTGGTAGATGGTAAATCCTTTATAAGCAGAAAACTCCAAATCCAGAAATGTACTGTTACACTAAAGGGGTTGTGTATTTGGCCTTGTGTAGATTCTGTGCAAGTTTCTATGTAGGTAAAATTAAGAATGCCCTAAGGTTAAGGATTTATCAACATTTATATGATATCAGAAATAAAAATGAAAAGAATGCATTATATAAACATTTGGTTAGTGAACCTACCCATTCCTTCCTGTTTTTTATGTTGGAACAGGCAGATCTGGGACCTCGTGGGGGACCCTTGAATGAATATTTGGAATTTGTAGAACTCAAATGGCAAATTAGGCTTGATGCCTATCATGCTCCTGGGTTAAATGATAGAATTTCTTTATCTTCTCTATTGAAATTAAAATCTATGTTTTTTATTTAGTTATATACACTGTTTAGGGATGTTTTAAACTTTTTACATGTATTATTGTTTTATATTTGGCTTGTATTAAGTATATGAAGCCTTGTTAATGGGGGAAATGATGTCAGTTATTTGTGATTGGGTAAGCAATGTATTTAAACAGGTGCTAATTGCAGTGTTTTTGTATTCTGAGTAAGTCATCTACCAGACAAAAGCGCTTAATACTGCTGTGTTTGCTTGCACTGCTTCATCTTGGATGAACATTGTCTGCATTTTTTCTGGATTTGGAGTTTTCTGCTTATAAAGGATTTACCATCTACCAAGAGTTGCTTTTGTCTTGCAACAGCTGCCTTTTATTTTACATTGTCTAATGATAATAAAATATTTACAATATTCCTATAATAAAACAATGTCTCAAAAGATGCCTAACAATCTCATTACCTATACTACCTGACGAATATGTAAGTATTGTGTTACCAATATATACCTATACATATATGCTTGAGTATGGTTATTAGTGATGAATTTTATTGTTGAATTTTTTGCACGAACTACACAGATAGATTTTGTACAAATTGAAGTATTAGTAAGTGTAGTGAGGCCTTTAAGGGGAGGAGTATAGCATAGGATAGAATTCAGGAAATTATGCATTTTTTAGCTTCCTGTTGGCGCCAATTTTAAATTTAATGATTGGTGTATAAGTGCAGGGGGTAGTATTTGCTAATCAGGATGTTACATCAGTTTCAGCTTCCTTTTGGCGCCTTTTTTTCTTTTAAAAGGACTCTGTTATTTTACTCAAAAGGTTCTGATGAAGCCCACGAGTTGCAGTGGGTGAAAGTGCTTAACCTTATTGGATTGATTTTTGTTATTTTATTTAAGTGCATTTACCGTTTTGTATCGTTGTTCTTTCTTGGAATAAAGGACATTGATTTACTTGTTCAGTTCGCATCAGTTTGGATTTTATTCTTTAGTGTGCTATTCCACCAGGATTCCTCATTTTTGGTACTTGTTGCTGAATTCCTCATTTTTGGTACTTGTTGCTGAATTCCATTTATATTTACCTTGTGGTTTTTGTGGTTATTTCGACAGCGCAAGGTTACAAAAGAGCCGTGGCACTTATTGGATAGTTTGTGACTTTACGTTGTAAGTTGTTTTTGTGATTTCTATTCAAGGCCATTGAACTTATCATCATGGATCTTATACAGAAAGGCACTGGTAATCTCCAAACTCTGGACCCCACCCAGTTCGGGTTTGTAAAAGGCAGATCATGTCTCCTAAACCTGATAGACTTCTTTGAAGCAGTCACCAAAGCTGTAGACGAGGGTAAGGTGGTTCACATAGCCTATCTAGATCTTGCCAAGGCTTTTGACACCATCCCCCACTCTGGAATTATAGATAAACTCACAAAACTAGGTATAAATCCCAATGTCACAAGATGGGTTGCCAACTGGCTCACTGACAGAACCCACACTATAAAAAGTAGCAGACTCCAAATCCGACTTCAAACCAGTGACAAGTGGAGTACCACAAAGTTCAGACCTGGGTCCTCTCCTGTTTGGTATCTACTTTTTTGAAGTTCTGGCTGACACAGAAGGTCTTTGGCTAATGAAGTTTGCAGATGACTGCAAACTAGGAGCCATAATTGAAACTCTTAACAATGTGGACATTCTACAAAAGGGCCTAACGGAGACAGATGCCTGGTGTCAAAGCCATGGCCTCAAGCTCAATGCCAAAAAGTGCATTGTCATCCCCTTTGGTTAAAACTCAGTATCCATGAGCTATCACATAGGTGGTAGTCTGCTTAACACCGAAAGTGTGATAAGAGACCTTAGGACACAGGTGGACAGTAGTCAGGAAATCCTTCTGTGTGGCACAGCTCATCACAAAAGGTTTCTCATCCAGGAAAAAAGAGGTTATTGTTCCCCTCTGCTCATCACTCATTAGACCCCTTATAGAGTACAATGCCCCTTTTTGTATGTACCTCACAAGACATCCATAACAACTGGAAGGGCCGCAGAAATACCTCACAAAGAGGATTAACAGCCTCAAACAGATGCCATATGCAGACCGTCTCAAAAAACTCCAGCTTTACTCTGTCACATATCGCCTACTCAGAGGCAATCTCTGCCTAACATACAAAGCTATGTCAAACGCAGAGCTGTTGGACATGGTCCAGTTAAAGAAATCCCAATCCCTCCGAGCTACACGCTCTAGAGACCTAAACCTTGTTACTACAATAAACAGAACATGCTGGAGGAATAGATTTCTGTCCCAGAGACTTCCCATACTCTGGAACAAACTACCTATCTATAGCAAACAAAGCTCCTCATTAGCACTCTTCAAGAACAATCTTGATGATTGGATGGAAAATAGGAAATTTACTCCAGGATCACCTCTGTGGCTCTGCTCGACAGGGGCACAGGAAAATTATTTTCTTGGGTGGAAAAAGCCAGGGTAACTTTTTGGCTAGGCTTATATAGGCCCTAGGGCCAATAACCTAGTACTTACCTATGAACCTATGATAACACCTAGAAGTTTGGTTTCCTCCACTATTTCTATGGCAGTGTTGTTAGATGCAAGGATGTTGAAATGATCAGTGACAAGGGAGGTGTTTTTGGGATGAAAGAGTACTAGTTTTGTCTTCTTTGGATTAAAAAAGAGTTGAGCATTTCTTAGCCAGGATTCAACTGCTGTAAAGGACTGTTGAGTTTTTGAGAGTAGTTCTGGTAGTGATTGAGCAGTGCAGATTATGATGGAATCATCGGCATATTGAATGGGGGTCCCAGGGTGAGAGGCAGTGTGAAGGTTGTTTGTGAAAATGTTGAAGAGTAGGAGTCCTAGGATGGAGCCTTGGGGGACTCCATTAAGGTTGTGGAGAAAGAGAGAGAGTTTGTTGGACCATTTCACTGCTTGTTTATGATCCTTGAGGTAGCTCTGAAACCATTTTACTGTGTTATGTGAGAAGCCTAAGTTAGACAGTGAAGGGGTGTGACACTGTGTCAAAGGCCTTGGAATACTGAGGCTGTACAGCATCTTACATCTCTGGCCTTGTTCACGGTGTCTGTAAAAGATAATTGGGCTGTAGCTGTGCTGTGGCTAGGTCGAAAGCCATGTTGGGTTTTGGTTAAAAGATTGTTTTGCAATAGATATTGCATTACCTGCTGATGGATACCTCTTTTGAGAATTTTGGATATGGGTGACAAGATGGATATAGGATGGAAACTGGAAGGATCAAAAGGGTTGCCTCTTTTGTGGATGGGAATGATGTGAGATTGTTTCCATATGGTAGATACTTCTGATTCGGATAAATACCTATTTATAAGGATACTGACTGGGTAGGCGACTGAGTTAGCAGCCAGTTTGAGGTAGTATGGGGGGAGATTGTCAGCTGAAGTAGAGCAAGTTTTTAGTTTTTGTAGCAGTTTCTTAATGGTGTCAGTGGGTATGGGCTGAAATGAGAATGGGGTTTGTATGACATTTTGTTGAGTAGGGGGGATAGTTATGACAGGGTTAGAAGTAGTTGATGGCTTGGGGTCAGTGCCTGAATAGGTTGAAGGGTAGGGGGGGTCCAGCATTAGGGGTGTTAGTAGGTCTGAAATTGATTTTATGAAGTGCTTGTTAAAGTTTTCAACTATTTGTGATGGATGGTTGTCTGGTGATAGGGTGTGCTCTCCATTTCTTCCAGGGTTAAGTAGAGAAGATATGGAGTGCCAGAATTTACTGGGGTTGATTCTATGCTGGAATCGAAGCCGGGAATAATATGACTTCTTATCTCTGTTGATTAGTTTTGTCACTTTGTTACATAGTGTTTTGAAATTAACATGATTTTGTTTATTTTATTTTTGTTTCCAGGTTGACCAGGCTAGGTCCCTTTGCTTCATCAGGTGTTTATATTCCTTAGAGAGCCATGGTGCTGATCTCTTTTTGATTCTTTTCATACGAATGGGAGCTAGTGTATTAAGTATGTGAAGGAAGGTGTTATTAAAGTATAGTACAGTATCATTAAGGGGTAGTTGTTTAAGGGATGTCCAGTCTATTTTCTTTAGGAGATTGTTGAATTTATGCTAACAAAAATTAATTGAGTTCCTAACTGATTTTATAGTGTGTACTCTTAGTTGTTGGGAGTTTGTTCTAAGGGAGTAAGCTGGTAGATGATCGCTCAAGAAGCTAGGTAGTATACCAGAAGAGGGGTAATTAGCAGAGTGGGATACTAGAATCTAGTCTAAGGTGGATTGGCAGGCAAAATCTTTGCTGTATCTTGTTGAAGCATTGATAAGCTGAGAAAAAACATACAGATTTATACTATTTGTGGGAGAGTTGGAAGCTATGGTTTGCCAATCTATATTTACATCTCCTAAGATTATTGTTTCAAGGTTTATTGTTTGGGATGTCCAGGATAAAATATTTTCCAACACTGGTATATTGTTACCTGGTGCGATATATATTACTATTATTCAAATTATTTTTTGATATATTGAGGTTCAAAAAGGAGATTAGTACCTCAGCACTGAAAAGGATGGGTATATTATTGGTATAGGGTGTGATGTTGAGTGTAGAGAGATGTAGAAGTGCTACCCCCCCCCTTTTTATAGATCTATCTCTTCTGGAAATTGCAAAGTTTGGCAGTATTATTTCTGAGTCTTTTACATTGGAGTGTAGCCATGTTTCTGTAAGGGCTAATATGTCAGGTTTATTTTGATCAATCCAGGCATGCAGTGGGGCTGTTTTATTCCATATACTTCTAATGTTAAGTGTAAGTATGTTTAAGTCTTTGGGGTTACTCTTGTGGTTAGTATTAGAGGGTGGGCCAGGGTTAGGATGTATGTCTCCACATTTGAGTATATAGGTAATGAGGAATGCGTACCATGTGAAGTGTTTTTTATTCCTAGGTGAGAGTACTGTTGTCAAGTGTGGTTTCACAGGAGGTGAGGAGGTCAGTTTGTGGCTTGAATAGAATGGGAGGGTATAGGAGAAAAGTTGGGAGGAGATATGTGACAATCTGTGTTGTTTATTGGGGAGAGGGTTAGAGAGGTTGTTGATGTATATTGGAGTGTGGGGATATGCAAAGATATAACTGTAGTGAAGTTGAGAATTAAGAGTTAAGAGGCTAGGCACGTTAGGAGGAGCATGTCAACTGTGATAGTGGGTTTAAAAGTAAAATTAGATTTTGTGTGTTTGAATGTAGCACAGGTGTAAATAAAGATTATCATGTGATATGTGTGCAGCTGAAGATAAGGTTGGAATGTTTTGACTTCAGATTGGGCTTTGATAATGTGGTTAGGTGTTTTACCTTGCAGTTTGTGATAAGGATGGGTGGGATTGATGTGATTGGTCAGTAGTAAAATTATGGTGCAATGCTAATTTGTCTGTATAGTAGAAGAGAAGGTGGTAAGCCTGGAGTTAATTTGAAATAGTTTGAGGTGGTGATTGTATTGCAATGGTAGAGTAGAGTAAGATGCAAAAAAAGTATAGTAGTGGGAATGTAAATTCAAGGGAATGGATGTAAGGGAGAGCAGATAAGTTTGGCTAAATAAAAAAGTAAGTTGTGCATGAAATGTGGGTGTGGACAAAGTTGGGTTGTATGTAATTGGATCATAGGAATGAGGGGGAGTGGTTTGCTTAGAATAAGAGTAGAGGTTCTGGGGGAGGTTGGGATATGGGGGAAGGACAGGGGAGCAGAGTGAGCGAGAACCCCCCAGATGGTTTACCACCATAAACTATCAGTGAGATATGATGTTCATGGATACAAAAGACAAGTTGTCTGAACTCTAAATACTTGTCTCGAGTCACAGCATTTAAATTTTATAGTTATGGGCTTTTCAATGTCTTACCTGGGCTATATTACACTGATAAGAGTGAAATATGCTGAAGTGTTAATGTAGCTTCACCTTCAGCAGTAAAAGGCCTATGTGTGTGGGTGAGTAAGTGGGAGTGGGGATATCCTTCCAACAGATTCAACACTACAAAACAATGCACACCACATTTAACAAATTAAGTTATTTGCATATTGCCTTACATAGATTTAACTTTATTTGTTGCTTGTGTACTTTTTGCCAACTGCAGGTGAAATTCAGTTGTGCAAGTTCTTTGGGTAGTGCAATATAAATCTGACCACTGCTGCTCTAGAAGGTACATGTGCTTGTTTCACTTTTTGTAGAGTGAAAGCAGCTGGATGGAGACACACACTTGGGACATGGGGTAGTGAAGTGACTCATTCATTGTTTTTACTCGCTCCTTTATCTGGATACCTCACTACAACACAATACAAGGCTTTGCTTGGAAAGTGCTCTTTATTACCACATGGATATGGGTATATTGAAACATGTAACACCCATGACATATAAGGCATAAAGTAGTGGTAAGCTGCATTTTGTGTCTTGGGCACATATGCTGTTCTATTCTGATTTTCCTATCACTTGTCTTTACCTAAAACCTTTGCTCATGGTCTCTAGAAGCAGAGTTATTACTCTTGCTAGTTCTTCATATCTGGTATATAGTGTAGGACTCATCTTGCCTTGTTTTGCTGGTGATGCACTCTTTATATACATCACCACCTTAGCACTGTTCTTTTCCTAATTATATTCTGAGCCGCATCTGCACTGTTCAATATGATTATTAGGTGACCATTATGTTACATAGTACTGTTTTTACTTGTAGTACCTAAAACAAGAATCCATCTTTCAGCATGATTACCTATGTCTATTTTCTGCATTATGATCATTATTTAGCATTGCTCCTCTCTGTCATGACATTTGCACAATTCAGTACATTATATTATTTGAAGCACCTTTTTCCTAAGTAGATCTCAAAATTACATGCAGATTAAAGGCAGCCAACTCACTGAAAGTGATAGTGTTTTTTAACAGCCTCCCACCCTTTAAAAATGCCTTATTGAAGTCTTGCTAATTGGCAGTTCTGTGCTATTGTCCAAATGACTTCCATGCAAGTCTAAAAAAGGCTATTTGTTATACACTGAACCATAATGGGCATTAACTTACAATACAGAACAGCCAGAGACTGTAAAGAAGTCATCTGATTATGAGTGCTGTCAACCTTTAATAGAACAAGACTGTCTAGCACTGACCTCTGATCTCTTCATTTAATCAATAGGCATCCTGGAGTGAACTGACACTCTCGAGCAAGTATGAGAAAAGACTTGAAGAGCACGTTTATAAGAAATACTTTTGTTTAATGTTATTCTTGTGAATAGTATACTCTCCTTTATTATGTTGCCCTCCTCTTAATTTAACACATCTCCCAGGAGAAGATACTAAATGGGCAAGTAAGTCACAGCACTCCTCATCAGAGGACATGTAAAATGCTGTTGAATTCTGAATTTAAGAATGATTTTTTTAAACTTTTTTTGCAGATGATCTTCAGAAGTGAGCTTATATGGGGCACGGCACTGGTCTTTCCTCAGAAAGAAATTATTAACAATAATTGCATATCCGCCATGGGATTCTGATCTATCATTCAGCCAGGTAGAAAGTAGGCAACACAGAGAAAGGATACATAACTCATATCATTAGTATACTGGCATAATGGAAACAAATGCCAAGGAAGAGATGGGGGTGCTAATAAAGGAATAGGGAAGTATTTAGAAACATCACAAAGGGGACACATGGGTGAGGTGTGGGTGTGTGGTCTTGTACAGTAGCTCAGTACACAGCGAAGGGGTACAGACTGCAGTGCATGTGAGAAGTAAACTTAGTGGAATAGATAATAACATGGTTGTGGGAGATGATGAACAGAGAAGAAGGTGCACAAAGAAGACAGAGAATAAAAAGAAATGGGATGCAGTACAGAATGTGGTTAACAACATACTACTGATCAGGATGAGGGAGAGTAAAGGTTTGGGAATTCATCAACCAGGGCGGTAGAAAGGACTGGGAGAGATAAGCCAGGAGGTGTTTGTAGAAAAAGGTCAGATAAAGTGGGGCTGAGTAGCATGGTATAAGAGTAGACAGAAAATAACAAAAGGGACATGAAGGAAGGAGAGGGGAAGAGAGAAGAATCAAATAAAAGACTGAAATGGTATCATTATGAGTTTTAACAAAATGCAAATGTTGAGGGAAATACTTTTGTTACAAGGGAAATTATAGCAGATGGTGATGATCAAAGAAAGGCAACTCTTTTTCTTTTATTTCTACTCAGTTTTTAAACTCCACTTTCATTTTATTCAACTCACTAGCTGTAACATCTGAAAAAAAATGTCTATCTTCTGTAATAATTGAATAATTTCCACTACCCATCCCCCTCCTTTTAGCAGTTGGGGAAGTGTCACTCATTTTTACTTTATTACCCTACATTTTATCATGGTTGTTGTTGATGCATGATCTGAAATAGTTATGTGTCAAAGCTTTCAATTAAATGCATGTGTTCTTGTGAAATATAATTGCTGTCTAGTCTAGCCCAGTTATTGTACATCAGGAAATAATATGTAAATTGTCTATGAATTCATGTCTTCCATACTAAATATTTTCATAAATTCCTTCAGAAATCTACTCTGTTTTGTTATAATTTAATTTCTGTGTCCCCAATAACATCCTCATTGTTGCAAATCAAGTTCCAGTACCAACCTATATTTAATATTCCCTGCAAAAAGGTGATTATTTCTTCCAAAATTTTCTTAAGCGCCATTATAGCAGTATTCAGTGGAATGCAAATACATGCCAGCATAATCTTCCTCCTTTGCCAGATGGCCTTAGTGCCACAAATCTACCAATACTATCTTTTTTCCCCTCTTTTATTACCATTGGTACTCCTCTAGCAATTAGTGTAAGTCCTCACCTTTTCCTTTGCCTCCTGATATTCTCCTGAATATCCATCCTGAAATCCTTTCTTTATTAAATTTACATGCTCATGGCGTGGCCAAGATGCCAGTCTGATAGCAGCAGAAATCCATAGCTCTGCTTAGATTTTAAAATCCTGACAGGAAATATACTTTACTTTTTAGAAAAATCTATCTAAAAGTATACTAACAGATAGATTAACATAGACTATTATTTTCTAAAACATAATACATAGTCAAGAGAATTTTTTAATTATTCCTGTCAAGAAGTTTTCTACTGGAGATCTCAAGATGAGCAACGTGAAGAACCCACACCAGGAGAGTGCAGTGAAGAAAGAACTACATCTTATAATAACAAACATCCAAGAACTGTCACTAAAACATGAGCAACGTGAAGAACCCACACCAGGAGAGTGCAGTGAAGAAAGAACTACATCTTATAATAACAAACATCCAAGAACTGTCACTAAAAACATGAGCAACGTGAAGAACCCACACCAGGAGAGTGCAGTGAAGAAAGAACTACATCTTATAATAACAAACATCCAAGAACTGTCACTAAAAACATGAGCAACGTGAAGAACCCACACCAGGAGAGTGCAGTGAAGAAAGAACTACATCTTATAATAACAAACATCCAAGAACTGTCACTAAAAACATGAGCAACGTGAAGAACCCACACCAGGAGAGTGCAGTGAAGAAAGAACTACATCTTATAATAACAAACATCCAAGAACTGTCACTAAAAACATGAGCAACGTGAAGAACCCACACCAGGAGAGTGCAGTGAAGAAAGAACTACATCTTATAATAACAAACATCCAAGAACTGTCACTAAAAACATGAGCAACGTGAAGAACCCACACCAGGAGAGTGCAGTGAAGAAAGAACTACATCTTATAATAACAAACATCCAAGAACTGTCACTAAAAACATGAGCAACGTGAAGAACCCACACCAGGAGAGTGCAGTGAAGAAAGAACTACATCTTATAATAACAAACATCCAAGAACTGTCACTAAAAACATGAGCAACGTGAAGAACCCACACCAGGAGAGTGCAGTGAAGAAAGAACTACATCTTATAATAACAAACATCCAAGAACTGTCACTAAAAACATGAGCAACGTGAAGAACCCACACCAGGAGAGTGCAGTGAAGAAAGAACTACATCTTATAATAACAAACATCCAAGTACTGTCACTAAAAACATGAGCAACGTGAAGAACCCACACCAGGAGAGTGCAGTGAAGAAAGAACTACATCTTATAATAACAAACATCCAAGAACTGTCACTAAAAACATGAGCAACGTGAAGAACCCACACCAGGAGAGTGCAGTGAAGAAAGAACTACATCTTATAATAACAAACATCCAAGAACTGTCACTAAAAACATGAGCAACGTGAAGAACCCACACCAGGAGAGTGCAGTGAAGAAAGAACTACATCTTATAATAACAAACATCCAAGAACTGTCACTAAAAACATGAGCAACGTGAAGAACCCACACCAGGAGAGTGCAGTGAAGAAAGAACTACATCTTATAATAACAAACATCCAAGAACTGTCACTAAAAACATGAGCAACGTGAAGAACCCACACCAGGAGAGTGCAGTGAAGAAAGAACTACATCTTATAATAACAAACATCCAAGAACTGTCACTAAAAACATGAGCAACGTGAAGAACCCACACCAGGAGAGTGCAGTGAAGAAAGAACTACATCTTATAATAACAAACATCCAAGAACTGTCACTAAAAACATGAGCAACGTGAAGAACCCACACCAGGAGAGTGCAGTGAAGAAAGAACTACATCTTATAATAACAAACATCCAAGAACTGTCACTAAAAACATGAGCAACGTGAAGAACCCACACCAGGAGAGTGCAGTGAAGAAAGAACTACATCTTATAATAACAAACATCCAAGAACTGTCACTAAAAACATGAGCAACGTGAAGAACCCACATCAGGAGAGTGCAGTGAAGAAAGAACTACATCTTATAATAACAAACATCCAAGAACTGTCACTAAAAACATGAGCAACGTGAAGAACCCACACCAGGAGAGTGCAGTGAAGAAAGAACTACATCTTATAATAACAAACATCCAAGAACTGTCACTAAAAACATGAGCAACGTGAAGAACCCACACCAGGAGAGTGCAGTGAAGAAAGAACTACATCTTATAATAACAAACATCCAAGAACTGTCACTAAAAACATGAGCAACGTGAAGAACCCACACCAGGAGAGTGCAGTGAAGAAAGAACTACATCTTATAATAACAAACATCCAAGAACTGTCACTAAAAACATGAGCAACGTGAAGAACCCACACCAGGAGAGTGCAGTGAAGAAAGAACTACATCTTATAATAACAAGCATCCAAGAACTGTCACTAAAAACATGAGCAACGTGAAGAACCCACACCAGGAGAGTGCAGTGAAGAAAGAACTACATCTTATAATAACAAACATCCAAGAACTGTCACTAAAAACATGAGCAACGTGAAGAACCCACACCAGGAGAGTGCAGTGAAGAAAGAACTACATCTTATAATAACAAACATCCAAGAACTGTCACTAAAAACATGAGCAACGTGAAGAACCCACACCAGGAGAGTGCAGTGAAGAAAGAACTACATCTTATAATAACAAACATCCAAGAACTGTCACTAAAAACATGAGCAACGTGAAGAACCCACACCAGGAGAGTGCAGTGAAGAAAGAACTACATCTTATAATAACAAACATCCAAGAACTGTCACTAAAAACATGAGCAACGTGAAGAACCCACACCAGGAGAGTGCAGTGAAGAAAGAACTACATCTTATAATAACAAACATCCAAGAACTGTCACTAAAAACATGAGCAACGTGAAGAACCCACACCAGGAGAGTGCAGTGAAGAAAGAACTACATCTTATAATAACAAACATCCAAGAACTGTCACTAAAAACATGAGCAACGTGAAGAACCCACACCAGGAGAGTGCAGTGAAGAAAGAACTACATCTTATAATAACAAACATCCAAGAACTGTCACTAAAAACATGAGCAACGTGAAGAACCCACACCAGGAGAGTGCAGTGAAGAAAGAACTACATCTTATAATAACAAACATCCAAGAACTGTCACTAAAAACATGAGCAACGTGAAGAACCCACACCAGGAGAGTGCAGTGAAGAAAGAACTACATCTTATAATAACAAACATCCAAGAACTGTCACTAAAACATGAGCAACGTGAAGAACCCACACCAGGAGAGTGCAGTGAAGAAAGAACTACATCTTATAATAACAAACATCCAAGAACTGTCACTAAAACATGAGCAACGTGAAGAACCCACACCAGGAGAGTGCAGTGAAGAAAGAACTACATCTTATAATAACAAACATCCAAGAACTGTCACTAAAAACATGAGCAACGTGAAGAACCCACACCAGGAGAGTGCAGTGAAGAAAGAACTACATCTTATAATAACAAACATCCAAGAACTGTCACTAAAAACATGAGCAACGTGAAGAACCCACACCAGGAGAGTGCAGTGAAGAAAGAACTACATCTTATAACAACAAACATCCAAGAACTGTCACTAAAAACATGAGCAACGTGAAGAACCCACACCAGGAGAGTGCAGTGAAGAAAGAACTACATCTTATAATGACAAACATCCAAGAACTGTCACTAAAAACATGAGCAACGTGAAGAACCCACACCAGGAGAGTGCAGTGAAGAAAGAACTACATCTTATAATAACAAACATCCAAGAACTGTCACTAAAAACATGAGCAACGTGAAGAACCCACACCAGGAGAGTGCAGTGAAGAAAGAACTACATCTTATAATAACAAACATCCAAGAACTGTCACTAAAAACATGAGCAACGTGAAGAACCCACACCAGGAGAGTGCAGTGAAGAAAGAACTACATCTTATAATAACAAACATCCAAGAACTGTCACTAAAAACATGAGCAACGTGAAGAACCCACACCAGGAGAGTGCAGTGAAGAAAGAACTACATCTTATAATAACAAACATCCAAGAACTGTCACTAAAAACATGAGCAACGTGAAGAACCCACACCAGGAGAGTGCAGTGAAGAAAGAACTACATCTTATAATAACAAACATCCAAGAACTGTCACTAAAAACATGAGCAACGTGAAGAACCCACACCAGGAGAGTGCAGTGAAGAAAGAACTGCATCTTATAACAACAAACATCCAAGAACTGTCACTAAAAATGGACAAATTAGAAAACAAAATGGATGTTATCAAACAAGAATGCAGTAAACAACTAGAACTTCTAAATGGAATAGTAAAAAAAACAATCTGAACAGATTCTTGCTTTAGAGGAAACAGTAACTGACCTGGGAACTAGAGTAACAGAAAATAAACATCACAATGAATTTTGTCTGAAACAAAACACCAGGCTGATTGAGAAACTGGAAGACCTTGAAAGTAGATCAAGGAGGAATAACATAAGAATGTATGGAATTCCTGAGAAAGAAGAGGGTGCTAACATGATGAAATTCCTCAATAAGTGGTTTTCATCAGCAGTAAATATGCCTGAATCCCTCTTTTTAGGAATTGAGAGGGCTCATCAGTCCCTGGCAAATCCAGCTTCATCTCTGAGTTCATCTAACCCCAGGTCTATAATAGTTAGTTTTCTTTCCTCACAAGACAAGGACTTAGTGCTGAAATCAGCTTGGACTTATTCCCCTATCAAGATGGGTGAAAAGTTATTCATTTTCACAATGACTACACCTCCTCAGTCATATCCAGAAGAATGGAGTGTGTTCATCTAATTAAGTCCTTGAAAAAAGCCAATATTAAAGCTTAAATTCTTTTTCCTGCAAAATAAAAATCACCTTGCCAGAAGGAGTGAAGATCTTTGATTCCCTACAAGAAGCAGTAGAATTTATCCAAAAGAAGAAAATACTGTCGGACATAGAAGAAATGGAATGGCCATCCCAGAGTTTGAAGAGACAGGCAACATAAACAATAACATCACAATAAACAAAACATGCTGGAGGGATAGGTTCCTGAGACTCCCCAGACTCTGGAATAGACTGCCCATACATGTCAAGCAAAGCGCATCTTTGGCCCTCTTCAAAAGGAACATTGATAATTGGATGGGAGAAAGGAAATTCACCCCGGGGATCACGTCAGTTGCCCTGCTAGACAGGGGTCCAGGAAAGTAAATAGTGTGGAACGAAATAGCCAGGGAATTGTTATGACTAGGCTTGTATAGACCCTAGGGCTGATAGCCTAGTACCAGCCTATGAACCTATGAACCTATAAAATGGATGGTCTGTGAAAGAAGGAGCAAATAAAACTAAGAAACTAAAAGACAAATGAATAAATTCCTTCTAATTTTAAATGCTTTGAATCATAATATATTTGATTCTGGAAAATCTCTATACTGTATGGTAATGTGAATCATCTTTATTATTAACTTTCTCTTTTCCTTTCTATATCTACATCTAATTACATATAGTACTAAGTATTTAAATAACATTCTCTCTTCTTTCTTCCTATTCCTTTTTGTTACTAATGTTCCTTTTCTGCCTTTTCCCCACTATAAGTACTTTACATACTTTTCCCTTTTAAATAACTACAAATGATATATGTCTTCTAATTCTTCCGTAATAGTATAATTTGACTTAATACCAAAGTGCATTTTTTCTAGTGGGTCAGTGGTGGGGTAACAATATGTTTCTGATTAGTGTGTCCAACTAGATGTTTTAGACTCTTTGTTTAGACACATATAAACATTAATACAGTACAGTAATTGTGTTTTATAGATGGCTAAATATAATTTATATATATATATATATATATATATATATATATATATATATATATATATATATATATATATATATATATATATATATATATATATAGATATATATATACATACATATATATATATATCTGTATATGTGTGTATATATATATATATATATATATATATGCATATATGTATATATATATATATATATATATATATATGTGTGTGTGTGTGTTTGTGTGTAGATATATATATATATATATATATATATATATATATATATATATATATCCACTTTTAAATCCCGAAATACCAAAATCTCGAGTTTGGAGATACCGAACTCAAAACATTGAGATTTTGGTATCTCGAAATTTAAAAGTGGACCAAAAAAAAAGCTGCAGCTAAAATAATGTGTTTGCAGGGGGGCAAGCCCCCTGCACTCCCCATACCCTCCCTACTTAAATATACCAACTCCGAGATTGCGCTACAGTGATGAGAATGGTAATGCTCCTTTTGCACTTACCGTTCTCTTCACGGTAGTGCAATCTCAGGGGTTACCCCCTGCAAGCACATTATTTTAGGTTTTTTTTTTTTGGTCCACTTTTAAGTTTCGAGATACCGAAATCTCGATGTTTTGAGTTCAGTATCTCAAATCTCGAGATTTTGGTATTTCGGGATTTAAAAGTAGACCCATATACATATATATATATATATATATATATATATAAATATATATATATATATATATATATATATATATATATATATATATATATATATATATATATATATATATATATAGACTAGTTTTATTTTCCCTCTGGGGTCTGATTAATTGGTGGGCAATTGATTGAAATGTTATAAAAGGATTTCTGATTTGAGGCAGCTGTTGTTACTTCTAAATAGCTGTTTTTATATGAAAGGGTTAATTTTTTCATGATGATGTTTTGTGAGGAAACTGGTGGTCTGTGTAACTGTTCTCATTGTGGAGATTAATGACATGCACTGACAAGGTGGCTTGAGTGTTTTTTTTTTTCTGTAACTCTAAAAGCTTCAAGATTTGATTTCCCACTGAAAATGCTTTTTACCTCACTAGAGACAACCTCTGCTGTACATGAGCCTATTTAGATACTTTTTAATAAGTTTATGAAGCTGCAGCTTGAGGAAACAACAGTGATGACATCACTTTACCTTTTCAACTTGTTAAATGGCTGTGTTTAGAATTATTTTCTCTTGAAATTCTGTTACCCTTTACTTTAAATGGTAAATAATTAGTTCTCGGTGTTTAACGCCTTTGAAAATACCTATGTTCTTTTATAGATGCATACATTCTGCAGATTCAATGACACTTTTAGTAACTAAATGACATCAAATGAACTTGGAGCTGCATTAGAAAACTCATTATGCATATTAACATCGGACTTATGTTGCATAACTAAACCATTAGTAACTAAACATATGGCTGTGAGGCTTTTTTTTGTAATAACTGTTATATATATAGATTTAACAGATCCTTACATGACAAATGTTAGCTAGATGACTGACAGAATGGTTAAAACATCTGATGTTTCTTCAAAAGTCTTGGAAAGATTGACAATCTTCTTAACCTTCAGCTTCTAATGTTTATACATACTTTGATCTCATGCGTATTTCTGACATCTACTTATCAGAGGTGCTATTATTGTATGTGACATTCATATAGCTTTAGTTATATTGGACACTCTCATTTTAATGTATATTTCATGGACTCAGATTTCTTTAGTTGCTTTCATAATGCTTTTCTTTTTTGTTTTTATACTATATTCTAAGCAGAGATTGATAATTTGTGTCTTTTGGTGTTGGAGAGGTGGTGGATGGATGGTTTAGTTAAGTTTTTAACTAAACCAGAAACTTTATGTTTCATGTATGTGTTTGTAAATAGTTTTGGGTTTTGGAAAGTAGTGCTTAATACACATTATACATCCATGATAAGTAAGTTTTCAGTAGACTTCAAGTCAACAGGTAAGAAAGGTCTTTCAGTAAGTAACAACATGCACATTATAGTAAATGGCTTATAAATGTTTATCATTAAATATTAATGGTTTAAACAATAATTGCAAAAGAGCTGGTTTGCTTAAATATATCAAAATGCATAAAGCCAGATCATCTTTTTACAGGAAGGTGGCCACAGTGGTGCAGCGGTTAGCGTTGCCACCTCACAGCAAGAGGTTCTCAGGTTCAATCCTCAGCAGGGGTGCCTTCTGTGTGAAGTCTGCATTTCCTCCATGTGGTCGCGTGGGTTTCCTCTGGGTGCTCCGGATTCATCCCAAAGACATGCTGTAGGTGGATTGGACACTCTAAATTGGCCCTAGGTGTGAGTGTGTGCATGTGTGTGCCTTCTGTGGAAGGTTGGGCACCGGGCTGGCAACTCAACACTGTAAAACTCCACTGCCAATCATGAGCGGACAGGTGATCCACTGTGGTGACCCCTAACCGGGAAAAGCTGAAAGAAGAAGAAGAAGAATGGCTATACCATTCTGGCTGATTCATGTTTTAAGAGTAAGAGAAGGGATACTCTTATTCTATGGAAAAATACTTATACTATGCCAAGAATTACAGATACAATTTCAGATAAAGGTGGGATGCTAAGCATGGTTATTTTAGAAATCAATAGGAAGTATTATACTTTGATTAATGCATACTGGATACCATGATTAAGTACTAAATATGTTGACAAATATCTGGACCTGATTACTTTAAATGCAAAAGGGGCAATTATAGCAACAAGTGACTTTAACTGCCTATTATCAGCCAATGATACTTCTAAAAATGGTAAAATAAAACGAACATCTCAAGCCAAGAAGTTAAATGACTTTACAAACCAGATGAACCTTAAAGATATACATGGTCTAAGAGAATTTTATTCCTTATTCTATACAAACTATTCCTATTGGTTTGGTACACAAACACACATTGATAAGGTCTTTGTATCAAATAATATATACTCAAAAATAAGTGAAATATCTATAACGACTTGTCCACTTTCAGACCATAATGCTATAAATTTTACATTAACTACACATACAGATGATTTAAGATTTTTACAGAGAATTCTTGCTTACATTACTAAGTTAAAAGACTTTAGGGAATGGATAATGAAAGAAATAGACATGTTTATGGAAACAAATGATAATGGTAAAGTGACAGATTCTATACTATGGGACACTATTAAAGTTTATATATATGGTAGAATAAACTCTTGGTACCTTAAAAAAGGAGAGAGTGGGACAAAGAACTTTTAGACTTACAAAAAAAAAAAATAGACAAGATAAAAATGGATGCAAAACCAAATAAAAAAGTAGCACATAATGAAATTACTAAGTTAAATCAAAAATACTTCGAAATTCTGAATCGTAAGGTAGCCATACACCTGGAAAATTTGAAATTACAATCTTATGCTGTAAATATTAAATATCTACATAAAATAGCAGTAAGATCCAAAAAATAAACAATCAAAATCTTATTAATGAGATTAAATATAAAAGTGGTGGTTCAGGTAAGAGTACATCAAACTTAATGGGTATATTATTCAAACACTACTATAAATATATAAATAACACACCACATTTGGAGATAGATATGTAATAAATACTTTTATTCAAGAAAATATGACTACTACGGTGTCAATGCAACAAAATAATGTATTAAATAAACAAATAACACTAACAGAAGTGAAAAAGCAAATAAAAAATTTAAAATATAATAAAGATTCAGGACTGGATGGAATAATTCCTGAACTATATAAGATTTTTCTTGAATATTTAATAAAGAAAATGATGAGTGCCTTTACTATGGTTAAGCAAAAATGTATAACATCCCATCATGGAAATATTCAATCATCACCCCCATTTTAAAACAAAGTAAGGACCCCAAATCTTGTGAATCATATAGGCCAATTTCGTTACTAAATACAGATTATAAAATTGTCATGACAATATTAGCTAATAGGATAAAGAAAATATTATCTAATCTAATACATAATGATCAGACAGTGTTCATTCTTCATAGAAAAGTGCAAGATAACATTATTAAATTAAAATCATTAATAGACATAGCATGCAAATACAAAAAAAAACAACTATTATTAGCCTAGACATAGAAAAGTTTTTTGATTCTATTAGTTGGTCTTATCAACAAAGAATTCTGATTGGTTTTGAATTTTCCTCAGATTTTGTCAACTTATTAATGGAAATCTATAGTGGGGCACAAGCTTATGTGAAAATTGAATCATGTCTATCCTCACCACTTGAAATCCTCGAGGGAACTAGACAAGGTTGTCCTTTGTTACCGTTATTATTTGCTCTTTCAATGAGACCTTTTGCTACATATATCAGAAACAAGCAAAATATAAAAGGCTTTCAAGTTAATAAAGGACTATTGTCCTAATCTACAATTATTTGCTGATGATATGTTGTTAATATTGTGTGCTATTGATGGCTCTTTGCATAATGTTATAAATTCCTTAAGCAAGTCTGAAAGAATATAAGGGCTTAAATTTAATCATAATAAATCCAAAACATTACTAATTAACAAAAACATCAACAAAAACCTAAGAGAGAATAGCCTGTTTAATTGGGAGAATGCTGTATTAGAATATTTGGGTGTCAGTATAAAGAGTTCATGGAAAGAGTCCATTAAACTAAACTACAATAATTTAATAACCACCATTAGTGAACTAATCAAAAGATGGAATAAAATGTTCTTCACAATGGAGGATAGGCTCTCTTTAATTAAAATGATAATTTTACCTAAAATGTTGTTTTATATAGAGTCATTGATACTACCTCCTCCCAAAAAACGTATTTAAAAAATTAGATTCCATGCTACTTAAATTTTTATGGTTCCTCTTAAAACCTAGGATTGCATATAAATGGCACATTACAGCTTGGAAAAGAAATGGCTAGCATTTCCTAGCTTAGAACTTTATTCCAAATCAGTTATAATTAATGTAACATTACATTGTATCTCACCTACCTATATATCTGGCTGGAAAATAATACATAAGATGCATATAACTGATATCAGAACTATAGAAAATCAATTTAAGGAACAATATGGAATAAGTAGAGTTCATTGGCTTTTACGTGAATTTTGTTTATTTAATAAGAAGTTTGATCATTTTTTATGGCATTGATCAAATATTTAATAACTTTAAAAATATAATTGATTGTAATTACAACATTAAACGATTCCATTTTTTATATTCCCTATAGCATGCTCCCCTGATTGCCTAGATTTTTTCAACATCAATGCGATGCAAAAATTAAATGAAAATAACTTGATATTTTGGCATCAGTTTATTGAAAATAAGAGTATTAAACCACTAAACTCTCTTCTATGTAGTTTTGATAAAAGTCAAGACGGTTGTTTATACAGTCATTATGGCAGTTTATAGAAAACAAAATGAGAGTATCAATCAACCTAGAGACTGAATCTATACTTAGTTTGATCCAGCTTTTTATTAGGTGTCTTGAAAAGACAGATGATCAAAAATTAAGTATCTCACCTATCGATAAGATACTAAGAGAAGACACTCTAAAGTTTGACTCAGATTTTTGGAATTACTATGTAAAGATTAATGGAGAACAAATATCTGATGAAATAAAAAAAACTTATTGAAATCTACGTATGGTACATCTTCTTCATTATATTGGAGATTGCATACATGGAAATTTATGAATAGGAGTTGCTATACTCCACATAAAATAAATCTTATATTCAAAAACTGTGAAAGTAAATGATGGAAATGTGATGAATTACTAGAGGCCAACTGGGTTCACATGTTCATTGAATGTAGAAATGTTGTTCAATACTGGAAAGACTTCAGGTATTTTGTAAAGGCTTTATGGTCTGATAACTGTTGTATTTCTAACTCACTCATCCTATTCAATGTTCCTATACCTAATGTAATACCTAAATCTCAGATTCAGTTACTCTGGTCAATTCTTGTAATTGCCAGAGAAGTTATTACTTTGAACTGGAAAAGTAAACAAGATTTGATGTTTAAAGAATTTATTAATTTAGCAAAAGTTGTTTGTAAAAAAAACTGCAAACCATTTGTTATAGAACTCATAACATTACTCATAAAAAAAAATAGCATGGCAAAAATTGGAAAACCTTTTGAACAAATACTGATAACTTCTCATGGATAAAATGATTCTTTATCATGGATGAATGTAAATATTATAAATAGTTTTGTTATTGTTTTATTGTATTTGTTATATGTACATTTGCATATGTTTATAATAAAAAAAATGTTTTTTGAAAAAAAATGACATGCTCACTCTTTTCCAAATGTGTCTCCTGTAGCATTGCTATTTGCACTGTGCTCTTTTTAATATAAGTCGATGCTATTACCTTTTTGTATATACTTTTGAAGCCATTCATGTTCTACAGTAATATGTTTAGTGCAACCATTATGGTGATAAGTTATTATTCCCATCCATTATAAATTACAGCTTTTGTAAATGTCTATTTCCAGTTTTTGTGTTACATGCACCCATTAATGTTTGTCAGGTTGTTCTCTTATACAGTTATTTCTTCTCATCTCTATTTGAACCTATGTCACATTTTACAAGACATTTTATTTTAATGAAAACCTTGGAACAAAAAAAATAAACACACCCCAGAACACCCCTAGAACCTATTAGCTTAAAACAAACACACAAAATGGTGTAGATCTTCAAATAATGAGCTTTAACCTGCCTGATAGGAATGATTATATCAAATTGACAGCAAATTGTACACACAGGCATAACTTAATGTAAAATTAAGGTTGTCTATCCTAAGACATGTTACAGCCTGTGTCCCTACTTATGTTAATTGCTGTCTGTTCTTCTTTTGTCTTCATACCCCTCCCAGATGTGAAAGACAGCTTATATGCTTTTAGAAAACATTAACCTTTAGCCTTAAAAAGGTATTTCAGCTTGTATTGCTTCTCTCTATAGTCAGCTTATCTCCATGGAAACACAAGTACCAAACATGCAGCTCTGCAATCCTCTCAACTTACACTGAACATTTATTTGCCAAAGGAAAACTTTTAATTACTTTCAGTGTCTTCTTATTTACTTGCTTACAGGAAAAAAAAACTATTAGAGTAAGCGAAAGGCATGCATTTGTCTAGCATTTCTTCTGTTTTTACATGATAATGCCTACATTTCTTAAAACTTAAAAAGAAGAAAAAAGGCACTTGTTTACTTTAGTATTTTTGTCACATAGTACAATAACTGAAAATATCTTCTATATAACATGCAATTTATATCATGATATGTCCCATACAAATACTGTTGGAGCAAAAATGTCTTTACTTGGTTACTTTTTTGTTTTCCTGCTTCCTTTCTGTGTCCTTCCAAATATTTATGACATAAAATGGGGCATATGCATTTCAGTCCCCCACAAGTTTAACAAAGTCAACAAAAGTTCAGTCTTTTCAGTTTTTCTTTTAAAGTCAGATTTCACAAATGTGATTGATGTTTTATAGTCTCACATTTATTCATTAATTTTAGTTCAGTAATGTCAGTGTTGCTGGTCTTTTTCTTATTCATCTCCAACTCAAGACTCTGGTTCAAGTCCAAGTTACTCCTGATTTTTCTAGTCTGCTCCTGTGCTTTTTTCTTTCTCTCAAGCATTTTCCTTTGGGACATTGGAAAAGTTTCACTTGCAACATCTCTCCATAAGCTGCATTATCAGGAGAATGGGAAGTGGAGTCCCCTTTTTATTGATGGCTCACTTTATTTGGATAAACTTTTGCATTTCCCCTTAAGCCGGTTCTACATCAAAAATGACTTGATCCTCCAGGAAAAAATATTCTGAAGACAACTGGATGCATCAGTTTGAATCTCATGCCTGCCTCTTAGCATTTCTTGATTGCTAGGATAAATTTGCTTCTCTTCTGCCTGGTGTACAGTTAATAATTATTTTCCACAAACAGTCTGTCTCCAGTTTTTAATACTTCGCCTTTTTGCCACAGTTTTGTAAGAATCAATTCTTTCTGCTGGTAAAATTACATATTTATTAATACAGGTGCTGGCTACTTTCTCATGTCAGGTTTGGAGCATACCCATGATATGCCCTTTCACTTAACAAATGCTGCTGTGGAATAACAGTGCAGCTACTTAGTTGTGCTTTCATGAACTAAATACTTTCTGTTCCTTCTAGTTTCTCTGCTACAGCAGAAATTCTCAGGTTTTCTCTGCACATACTGTCTTCAAACTCTACTGTTGTTCTTTTTTTGAAACAGTTCTTCTTGAGAATCTCATATTTGGCTAGCCTTGTCTTCATTTCATCCTCTGAGTTTTGTAGTTTTATCAGTTCATCTGAATAGCTGTTTAAGACTTCTTTTATTTTTACCAGACATTTGTTAGAGTTGATACACTCCTTCAATGTTTTGTTTGTGTTATTTGGCTCTGAGTACATTTAATTTATATTTTTCTCTAGATTATGGGAAACCATGTTTTGCTCCAAAGCTGGAGCTTGAACTGCTTTTTGCTGAACAGTTGCAGGATTATTCTCAGTCAGCATCTTCTCTTTATCTTTTCTATTTGGTTTTCTTTCAAGCTGTCTAAGTTTCTTCTTTGCTGGCATCCATTTACTGTACTTACTAGTCAGTAAATGAATTTACTAAAACTTGTAGAGTTACTGGCCCTTATTTCTTGGTTTATTTTTGCACTCTGAGAAAGGTGAAATTAAGCTGTTAATCACTGGGCAGTCATTTTGGAAGTCAGGTGCTATGCAGTCATGGGAGCATTTTTTGATTGATTACATCATATACAATATTGAGCAGAGTGCTTATTTTGCTACAAGTCATTTAATCTAATAATGTGATAATGACAAAATCACATCAAAACAAGAAAAATATCTGAAATCCACTGTGTTGTTCCTTCAAATCAACAATTTAACACTCACACAGTGATTAGATTCATCTGTTCACATTCAGACCTCTTCAGACTCTGACTACAAGCTAAAACTCAGCTCATAAAATAGTGAAAAAAAATCATAATGTCATCTAGAACACATCAAATCAAGTTCCTTCTTTAAAATCAGTTTGTTCACTTAATTTTAATGCACAGGACACATACAGTCATGCCCCTTATTTAAAATCATTGCTTGCAGTTTGTCTTAAACCTCTGTTTAAAACACATTTAAAATTAATATGGTCATTCAAGCTTGCAGAATTTGTTGCACTTAATCTTATTTGCCACTGATATTCTTTGGTGTGAAATAGGTTATCATCCCTGCACTTAATATTGTGTCCAAGGATATCAAGGGCCCAATGTACCAATATTATAATATATTATTAGGTACTATAATAGATATAATGGTACTGTAAGTTATTGCTGAAGTGTTCCCAGGTCATTATTATTACTTTCATCTCTTCCCTGTGCTTTGTTTGGATCCAGTTTGCACAGTTCTTTATCAATATAATCTAATTTGGTTTGTATCTGAGGTTACCTAGATGTGACTAGGACAACTTGTCAACCCCTTTGTGGAGCCAAACTGTTTTGCATAATATTTTGTAAATATATCTATAATTTATTGTGTCTGAGAATAAATTTTAGAATCAGTGCACAGCTTATCAATTTGTGTCTTTACCCCTTCTACATCTTATGTATCTATAAAATGGTTTCCTGCTATGCATAATATCTCTACATAAATTATCTTCAAAATGTTCTTGATCTTGTCTCATATTATGCTTAATTTGTTTGTCCAGCTTGTTTATTTCAGTTTTCAAATTTATAGTTCAACCTTTTTTCCATTTCTTATATTTTCTGTCTATCACCTTAATCAAGTATCTAGTTCTTATAGAAATATATCCTTCTGATGTTGTGTGCCTATATCCTGATGTTAAATATTTTCTTTTAATTTATTGCATTCAAACAATTTCTCTTTCAAAACTTTCAACATTTCTTTTGCAGTTTTTTCCACTAAACATATCACTCCAGTTAGTTTTTAGCAGTGACTGTTTTGCTTCTATATAATCTGTTATTTGGTTTAGATTTGAGTTTGCCAGAACTATCAAGCAACAAATTAACCTTTATAACCACATGATAACTACACATCAATAGTGGTAAAACTTGATTTGAAGTAACAGTAATTTCTTTAGGAACATAAACAGTGTCTGGTATGTTCTGTTCCTTAGTAGTTCTTTTTAAAATCTGAAGCAGTACATCTGTTATGATTAATTTCCTTACTAATGTTGTTGTATCAATATTATTCTAGCCTGCTTCTAGTAAATGTAAGTCTCCAGACACTATTATTGTTCACTCTTGTTAGTCATACAAGAAATGTTTGAATTCCTCTAGGTTATCAGCACTTGAAATCAATGGTCTATACACTTCAGCAATTGTTATATGTTCCAGGATTGTCTTTGTTGTCACAGTTATTCAGTCAGTAATATTGCTCTTATCAATGAAGATGTAATAATCACAGGCCTTATAACTATCTTTAATCCTTATCATAATACCTCCACCTGATTTTTTTGTTAGAATGCCTGTTACAGTAAAAACATTTACACCCTGGCAGAACTGGCCTCCAGTCATTCTTTTTTAACCATGTTTCACAAAAAATAACATCAGTCTTGTGGTAATATAACAAATTTTCCAATAAAAAAGATTATTAATGCTCCTAGCATTAACAATGAACAGAGATGCATCAAATGTTATCTGTGAACTGTTAAATTTTTTGACCTGGTAAAAATCCTGCCATGTGTTTGCCATATACTGCAAAATATCTACTGCAAAAATTGTCCTCTCTGATCTTGACACATGCATACCATCCTGAACACGTATGACCAAATTAGATGTTCTGGACATTTCAGTTTTTTTTTAAATGGAACAATTTTTCATGTATTTACCCAAAAAATCTTTTCATTCAAGGTGACATGACTCTCCTTTTTAGATGTCCTAGCACCTGTACAAGCTATGCTAAGAGGGCTATAAGTTCCCTATTAACATTCAGAGAGCCCTTGCGGATCAGATTATTTCTAGCAAAACAGATACGTACTTCCTTACATTAAGGCATACTAAGGCCTACCTCACATCCTCTATTTTTGCTCCTGGTGAGCATAACAGTATTCGATGTTTGTTATCTTCTTTGTAAATATAAGTATTAGTTCCTCTAAAAAGTGAATCTCCAATTACAAGGATATCTTTTCTGATCAGATCTGAAAAATCTTCAACTTCTAATGCAGTAATATCTGCTCTATCAATTGTTACAAAGAAATAATCTTCATCACCATTAATGTTATTAATCCCACTGTTTTCACTGCATATTGCATTTGCAAGCATACAATTCTCATCCAGCTGGCTTTGTACATCCACAGCTTGAGCCATGTTGTCAACATCTTTCTTTCTCCTTTTTCTTATGGTAATATTATTCAGTACTTCCACTTTCAGTTTTTAATTTCTTCCTTTTCACCTGCCCCTTGCCTTTTTTTCTACCTTCTCTTTTGGAAAAATAATGCCTTTTTCTGTAGACTGAAGGTTTTCTGATAGAACAATGATATAATTCCCTGTAATCTGTATGTGGCATAACAAAGTGCTATCCTTTTTGGTATGTATTCTCTCTGCTTTACAGACATTTATCAGTTTCTTTTTCTTCATTGCTATTAATTGTGAACTTCTTCCTTGTTTTCTTTTTATTTCTTTCTATATGCTCTGAATTCTCAGATTGCTGAATACTTGTATACAGAATTCCAAAGTTGTCAGTGGCATTATCTTGTTTCATAGGGGTTGTGTGATCTTTACAGAAAATACACAAATCTTTTCATAAATGTGTTCCATTTGCTCTTTGCCTAACATTATTTATCTCACCAGTTCAGTCATTAATGTAGTAACAATAGTTCTGCAAGCCATGCCAACTGCACAAGTGCAATCGTCATCAGTAAGTACGGATTTGTTACTACTAACAGTAAGCAAACCATCTAACTGTTGACAGGAGGAACACAGATCACCAGTGTTATCAGGTGTTACCTTTAAATATACAGAGCATTTAGTCCACTGTGCAAGATACTTGCCCTTTAGCAAATCATTAATGGCATACTCATTTAAGGAAACCATATTTAGCTTCAAATAGATAAAAATTAGAAAAGAATAATTAAAATTGGTTAACACAGAATGCAAAAAAAGAAATTAAATTAACTTCTATGAGAAAAATGACACAATATACAACTAAATATTAAATTAAGTACAGTGAAGTTGTTGCTTGGACCGTACAAGTTGTGAAAGTGACACAAAAGCTAGACTTCCTTTATAGTGTGTGTGAATGCACTTAGTAGCTTCTTATTCTGCCATATTTCATCAGAATCCTCCCAACCATACAGGAAACCATATTTCCTATCTCTCAAAATTGAGTAAAAGCCCAAGCTAGTCCCCAATTACCATAAAAAAAAAAAAACTTGGGGACAGGACCACACTAACAGTGACCCTCATCAGATATTTCTTACTTTCAGATAATCTACATGAATTTCTATAAATAGCAAAAAAGTATTGTACCTTAGATAGAAACAAGCCACCATTTCTTCTCAATCAAATCCCTTTGTTATGCAAATAAAACAGCTCACTGGAAGGATAACAGACATGTCCTCCAGCCCCATTTACAAACATCAAAACAGCTCTACTAACTTTGCTAATTATGTCAGAAACATCATTCTTAATGAATCTTTTCCACCCCTCATCATAACCATTAGTCAGGCTACCAGTTCCTCCCTAACCCAGTTCAAGTGTAACTTGGACAATTGGATGGAGAACAGGAAATTCATCCCTGGTTTAGAACATATGTCTGTAATGGACACCGACAGCTTGTAAATGTTTCATTTCCCAAGCCCCTGCTTGTAAATGTTTCATCTCCCAAGCCCCTGCTTATATTTATCAAGGGTACCAGAACTTGTCACAGATTTGGGATGCATGGCTAGGCTTAAAAGACATCTGTATCCCTTAGCTATTTATACTGCGTTCTTTCACTTTACAACAATAACTTCTAAGAAAATCAAATCGATACTCCCTCCAGATCTAAATGTATTGCTCTCCATGCAACTTTCCTTAAACTGGCAGTAGAGAAAAAGGTAGAAACCAGTAACTCAGATATTAAATCTTTTCTCACCACCAATATAGTCCTTCAAATAGGCTATCATAATACCATCAGCATGCTCACTCAAAAACAGCATGTATTTCAGGCCTATTTCAGACCTCTCTCCAATAACAAAAATATATGAAAAGCAACGAAGCAAACATATTTTCAAGCACTTAAATACTTGCAGCTGTCTGCAACCAGTAACATGGTTACAGAAATTCCTTTAGCAGTGCAATAGTTTTACTCACTACTACAGACAATATCTGTGATAATATAAATGACAGACTGACCTCAGTTTCTGTTTGTATGGATATAACCAGCACTTTCAAACTAGTTAGCGACAACCTTCTCTTAAACAAGCATAGAAAATGGAAGTTGAGAGATAGCACAATACCTTGGTTCCAAATTTATCTTAAAGAGAAAACAAAGGAACACTTAAATGGCATTCTGAAAGGGCCTGTTGTAAGGCAATTAATTTTCTCCTTATTATACTTTGTTGTTGTTGTTGTGTCTTTCGGCTTTTCCTGGTTAGGGGTCGCCACAGCGGAACTCCGGTCTGCTAATAATTGGCAGTAGATTTTTATGTGCCGAGTTGCCAGCTCTGACGCACAACCTTCAATGAAGGTACACCCATTCACGCATGTCTCCACACAGAAGATGCTTTAGCTGAGAATCGAACAAGACAACGTCTTACTGTGAGGCAACAATGCTACCGCAGCCCCACCACCGCAGACCTTCCAAATCAAATTAGCATATTGTATGAAGATGACATTTTTATGCTTGATTCCAGTCAAACACGTCAATCTCTTCAAACAGACTTTTAATTAAACACATCAAAACAATGTCATGCTATTCTCAACCACAAAGAAAGCATAACTTGTTAGAGTTGAAAGGAAATCTCATCCCTAATTTAAAAGAACAAAATTGCCTTGGACTTAAACTTGACTCCCAACTTAACCTTACCACACACACACACACACACACACACACACACACACACACACACACACACACACACACACACACACACACACACACATGCAATTTCTCCTGTAAAGTACTCTCACAATTAAAACTATGCTTTTAAATCTCTTGTAGCCAAACATGTTCTAATTCTCAAATTAGAATATACCCAATCTCTTATAAGCCTATGTTCGGCCCACAATAAAGACAAGCTACAAACTACTGCATCTAAATTTGGATGTTTGTTATACCTGCAGACTGTAGGATGCAACATTGTAACCTACTTCACAAGATCCACTGGTTACCAGCTTCAAGCAGAGGCTCTCTGATTTGCTGGTATGCACCCAGATATTTAAAATCCCTAAGCTAGGTTATTAGCGCCTGTGAAAACTAAATTCCCACTCAGGGCTTAAACCTACTCCATAGGAAGTAGCCAGGTTAACACATCTGGCCAGGCCAAGATTCAAACAGGCTATCTGTAAAAAAAAAAAAAAAAAAAAGAAGAAGAAAATTCTAGAATAAGGCCTGCTCTATGACATTACTTCCCTCCATAGCGAAAAATAATCATACCTTAATACTTTCAGTAAAAGTCTAAAAAGATTCCTATATAAAGAGTCAAAGTGCATTTACTAACACCATAGGAGTTAAAAATTGAATGAGTAAACATTAAATTCAATGATATCAGAGTTGTTTATTTAAGTTTACCACTTATAACTAACAACTGGTCATTTTATCTTACTTCCTTGTGCATATATATATATATATATATATATATATATATTGTAACTTTTTCTGTGATTAAAATGGGTAAGTAATCCAGATCCTCTGCCCAGTAAACAGATTTTAAATAAACAAATAAATAAATAAATAGTGATATGCTCCAATTTAGTTAGGTTGCCGTGGTGAATCTATTTTTGCTAAAAGAAGAAAGAAAGAAAGAAAGAAAGAAAGAAAGAAAGAAAGAAAGAAAGAACATAGCTTTGATGAATGACCTGTAATCTCTGTTTACTTACTGGATCTGGTAGATTTCATATTTGTTGGGAGATGTAAGCATCATCCCAGTTAAATGAGGGCATTGCTGCAATCTATATCGCATTTTCTGCACTTAAAATATATGATTATTCATTTCCAGTCTAAGCTGGTAATGCAGTTTACCTGGGTTTCTTAACATTTTACACATCTCCAGACATACCATTTCCCTTGCAGAACATTGTGCTCTGAAAAATAAGCATACCTGCCTGACTAGTCCTGTTCAGGTCTAGTAATGAAGATCTGGATGACAGGTGAGTGGGCCAGATGCAATGAAGTCACATTCACCAGCTTCCATCCATTCATCTGACACTGGCTTGCAATTACCCTCTTTCTTTAGACACTTAAAACCCATTTCTAATTGTGCAAAAGATGTAATGACCCTTAGTTTCCAGTGTGTTCTTTAGATCATATTGCCATGGCTACATAGTCTTCTGTGAGTTCATTCAAATATATCTCTTCCATGAACAGGTTACTGCTTTATTCATTCACATAATTATTTTTATTGGTCACCTGTTCTTTCTTTTACAATTACCAGTTCTGTGAATGCTAAAGAAAATTATTAATTCATTAATAATGCACCCACTATGTCTCAGTTTAATTTAGCTAAGTATTTTGGGTTTCTAATGCCATCTCTAATGTCTATCTTGCGATTTTTATTTAATAACCAAACTCTGTTTTCTTCTTTTACTAATATTCTTACATATGATTTGTTTCCTGGTTATTTTTATTTAATTTTTCATCATCCATTTGAGATATTATTCTTTCCAATACTACCAGTGCCCACTCTGGTTTGTACAGATATGTTTTACTCTCCTGTGCATAGAAGTATAAAATCTTGTCAAGCGTCCAATGGTGGATTCAGAAATTGTTGCATATAGTCTACGAAAGACATGTTTCTGACAGCAGCACATGTCACAGCACAATATCCAGGCCCCAGATATCTACTATTTCTGATCAAAATACGTAACACCTGAGCAGGATTGCTTGTACATTTCAGCACAAAGACCAATATCTCAAGTACAAAAATGCTCATATGTAGTTAAGAAACAAAGATGTTCATGCAAATAACCCAACTTTTAAAATAAGCTTCAACATCCTGTAAAGTCTTCCTTTTGGACAGTAGAATTGTAAGACTCAAGCCATGGAGTCTGGGTTATTCTCTAACATCTGGCTCAAGAGGGCTTACCATGGAGTACAACATGCAAGAAGCATATTGTTCTTTGTTGATATGACTGGCAGAAGTTTGTGTTTAGAATTCTGTCTTTGAAATAAAATGTAGGCTTTTGGCATTCTATTTATTCAAGATATTGGATACAGTAAACTGCCATTTAGCTGTTGAAGGCTTGACTAACTTTAGTACTTCTCTTTCTGCAGTATATTTCTGCATTATACTCTAAAGTCTATCTGACTAAAATGCTACAGATCCATGTATGAGCAGAGTATGGATGGCACACTGGTGGAAAGCCAAGGAATCTGTCAGAAGAATGGCTCCTGGTCTGGCACACTGGTGGAAAGCCAAGGAATCTGTTAGAAGAATGGCTCCTGGTCTGGCACACTGGTGGAAATCCAAGGAATCTGTCAGAAGAATAGCTCCTGGTCTGGCATACTGGTGGAAAGCCAAGGAATCTGTCAGAAGAACGGCAACTGGTCTAGCACACTGGTGGAAAGCCAAGGAATCTGTCAGAAGACTGGCTCCTGGTCTGGCACACTGGTGGAAAGCTGGCACACTGGTGGAAAGTCTAGGAATCTGTTAGAAGAATGGCGACTGGTCTGGTACACTGGTAGAAAGCCAATAAATCTGTCTAAAGAATGTCTCCTGGTCTGCCACACTGCTGGAAAGCCAAGGAATCTGTCAGAAGAATGGCTCCTGGTTTGGCACACTGATGGAAAGCCAAGGAATCTGTCAGAAGAATGGCTCCTGTTTGGCACACTGGTGGAAAGCCTAGGAATCTATCAAAAAAATGGCTTTTGGTCTCTGTGCACTAGAAAGATGAAGAATAAACTTGAAGCTTATAGTTACTGAGTGAGGAAGGGGTGTGTGGTACAGGGGGAAATCAATAATCCAGCCTTAAATGGAAGCCATCTGTAAAATTAGATGAAGTCAAACATTGAAAAACATATAATGCACTGAAATAATGTTATCAGAACACATGCACTCTAGTTTCTCTGTGGCCTTTAACAATTTGTAAAAGTCCAACTTAGTACAAATTCATGAATATAAAAGTAACATGTTCATACCATTTCAAATGATTACCATAGCAAAAAAGCTCCGTATACAAAATACCATTAGATTCAGAGAGCAAACAAAGCTTTGAAAACAACAACCGAAAGATGATCAACATATGCAGGTAAAAAGGCGAAGTGATGATGATAAAATTGTATAGCATAGACAACGGTGCCCGTCAGTCATCTAGAAGGATGTAATCATGTCAGGAGCTGATGTTAAACACTTCAAAACAACAGGAGATAAGTCTTCAAGCATTTAATAACAATGCAATATTTGTAGGGAACCAGGGTCCAAAGTCTCTGCTACCTAACCCCATGAGTATGGTGACACTACTTTTAATGCCTTTCTTCTTTCTGGAGGGAACCTTTGTGGTATATGCTTTTTAGCTATTCTCCATTTAGTGGCCATAATGCTGACATTGTTTTCTGAGGTATTTAAATGATTCAGTCATTCATTCGTTATAGCTGTTTTATCCTGTTTAGAGTTGTGGAGATGATGGAGCCTGTCCCACCAAGTAATAAGTACAAGGCAGAGATACACATGCATTAACTCACACATTACAATATCTTTGAAATGTGAAAGGAAATTGCAGCACTTGGTAAAAATTCACGGAGAAATAGAGAGGATGTGTAGACTCTGCACAAAAGGTGTCCTGGGATAGTTGTATTTTCTAGTAGCACTGTGTGCTACTAGGGTTCCTGCTCAGTATGTGAATCATAATCAGATACAATGGAAACCCTAGAAACTCTTAGTAGTTACCTTGTGAGGCAAAAAGCAAAATCATAATTCTCTGCATAGGCATCTTACATAGTATTAAAGTGGTATGATTACCTTACGTAAATAAACTAGTCTATTCTTACAGCATGCTAGTAAACGTCTGCATAACTCTCTCTACAATTTTTCTTTTTACTTCCTCCAATTGGTCTTTATGCTACATGTTTATCCTTAGATTTACATTATTTCTAAGACAAGCACTGGATTCTGTCCAGTTTATCTCATTCATCTATTATATTAATATTCTTTTATATAAACTTCCTTTATTCTTTTGTTTTTCAGTTTTTGTTACATTTTTAATTCCCTTGATTTGCTATATAATTTTTCCCATGGTTTATAGTGAAACTGTGCTCTGCCTAGCTGGATATCTCAGTCGACAAAATCAAGGTCACTCTGTTTTCCTGGTAGGGATTTATGTCATACTGTTGCACGTTATTTTACAATGCCATTTCTTGTTCTGTTCTCCATTTGTAGTCACCTTTGGTTCCATATATTTATCTTTAGCATACAAGTTAGTCTTCACAGTTTCTTCTCAAACATCTGATCTTTCATTGCTCCCTGTAAACTATCACTTACATGTTTCATCTTGGTACCTCAACTCACTGGTCTACCACTTTGAATTTGGGGTTCGTTTCAGAATTCAATTTTGGTCCTTGTATCTCCTCTTACTAATTTACATTTTTATCAAATTCACTAAAGATGATACTCCCCTTCCTGGAAAGCTCTAGACTGTCTTCTTGTAATAGAATAATACAGCTCTAAACACCCAGTAATGTCTTGCTTGTGTTCCTGATACAGCATCAACACAACTAAGCCTTTTATGTAAAGGCTTCTGTTTTTGCTGAGAAGAATATCTTTCTAGTTCTTTAAATTTCTAAGCCATTGATGCCTTTAGCCTATATAGGTAAACAGGTGATATGGCTAGGAATATATCAAGAACGTAGGTATATATTGGGTGACTGATGTAGTGTTTAAATCATATTCTTGGTGTGGGTACTTCTTGCAGACTAACAAGTACCCCTATAAAATAGAATAAGGGGTTCTATGACTTGACTTGGGTTCTTATTAAACGTGGAACTTGGTTGGCTCCTCATGTTCATTCTAAAAACTCACAGTGCACAGGGAACACCACATTTTCAAGTTAGGGTCAAGCAGTTCAGATTGTTTACTTGTACAACTTGCTTTTCAAACTTGCAGATAGACATCTATCCTGATGGAATACTTTACCCCCACTCTCATTATGAGCGACTTCCACTGCCCAGCAATTATTAAGTCACTTTATGCAAAAGAATGTAAAAAGAGGTATTCCATTTCAGTCTTTACCATTACAAACTATGCTATCTATATATATATATATATATATATATATATATATATATGTATATATATATATATATATATATATATATATATATATATATAGATAGATAGATATATAGATATATATAGATATATAGATAGATATATCTATATATATATATTTATATAACATTTACTAAATTATTTGTATGTTTATGTTTGTATAACATATTGGTTTAGATACCTGTATGTTGTCTGTCTAACTTGTAACTTCTGTGGAGCTTTTTTTCCCAGATTTCCACTGAAAAGGGGCATCTGTTTTCCCAGCCAGACTATCCAAGTAAAGAATGAAATAAAAATAAATAAATAAATAAATAAAAGTATATTTTCATTTATTGCAGTTGATTATACCACTCAGGAATGACCAAGACCTACAGGGCAAAACTTGCTGCAACAACTGGATGCATAAAGCCGCTATAACTTGTCAAGCTTCCTTACTAATACACTAAGCCTGACATGTCATTATCCTTCTTTCACTGCAACAAGATTTTTCAGTGCATACAGTTGCCTTCTTGATAATGGCAGTTTCTTTCTTGAAAATGTCACAGTGCCAGTCTCCATCCAAACTGTATGAAGCTTATTTTTTTTTCAAAACCAGGAGCACTGATCCACAGAAACGGTCAAAAATGTCATCTGTGACTACTCAGCTTATGCAGCCATCCTTTACAGGGTGCTGCTCTGTGTCAGGTAGGGGGGAACTCTTACTGCAGCTGAATGTTTCAGAGCAGTCAAGAGTTCACATGTAAGATAACAGGCTGGGCAACATTAATGTTTTACCAACGTTTATAGTTTTAGAAGTGGATCAAATTCTTTTTTGTAACATCGCATGCTAGTATAATTTTTTTTTCATGCTAGAGTATTTATTAGCATTTGAAGATATACTATACTCAGCCCTGGCACTTGAAGTTGTAAGTCTTATGTAGACTTAAAAGTTACCTGTACAAATCAGACAAGCTTCTTCTACAATTATACAAGCATAATAGCTCAAGATGGCAGTTTCTCATGTTGCTTTTGTTGGATTTACATAAGAATGTGATTGCAGCTCCTGTAGTTCACTGTTTAGGTGATGGTTGAATCGTGCAGATTTCACCCAAGCTATTAGTAACTGCTCTTTCTCTGAAGTAGAGTGGCCTTGGACTTAAAGTAATAAAGTAAGAGGATGTGGGGGTGACACCCCTCCATGAGGGAAGCATTTATTTTATGGGTACTATTTGCTTGTCCCATTATGAGCTTAGGTAGATGTGTTGTGACCGAGTATGCATTGGGAGTATTTATGTTTTCTAGAGAGTAAGAACTTTTTTGTCAGAGCTATTGTGATGCAGTCGTAAATGTTCCTAAAGATGTGGCACTGTTTGATATATACCCACAATTGAAGAGCTTTGTTCCATCTCCATTACTGTTCTTATGCAGTCTCTCCCCACACCAGCTTCCACTTCAGGCTAACCTTTTAAATCTAATGGCTTAATAATAATCAACTGCAGGTCCGTGTATAGATCAAAATGGCTGCTAACAACAGGAACGAATAAATTATAAGAGCTTGTTTCTCTTCTGTGATGCTAAGGTTAAGTTGGAATGCATACAATGATTACATTAAAAAGCAGGACCTACCTAACACTTTGCTGAAATGGGAGATCGTACCATACACTAGACCCGTAATAACCATGTATCTTTATTTAGTATTGCATAACTAGTTAAATTTAACCCAGTCAATCTCTTAGATTCATAGGTGATTATTACACTAATGGCCCAAGAGTCCTTACAAGCCTAGCCATATTTAACACAAGTTTCCCAATTTTCAATAGCTAGGTGAAAAATGTTCACAGAGGTATGAGCCTATGCTATAGGTATCTAATACGGACTGCCTCTGTCCATGAGGGACATGAGGACCACCTAGGAGTAAATTTACAATTACCCATTCATTGATCTAGTCTGAGCTTGAAGAAGGTCACAATAGGGCTTTACTTCATGTGAATGGGAAGCTTGTTTCAGAGAAGGGTTAATCTCTGAGAGATCTCTCCAATATGATTTATTTATTTATGTCAGAGGCTAGGTTAATATCCCTGGAATGAGTAACTCTTGTGCAGTTTGATTTTTGAAAGTGTAACATTTCCAAAAGGGCCAGATCAGACACTGCCCGTTATGTCAGACACAGAATGCCCCTTAGTAGGCTGTAGGAAACAGAATACAATCAATCTTCCCACTTAGGACTTGTTTTTTTGTACCCTGTATCTTCCTGGTGAGAAATCTCTGTGCTTGCTCCAGCTGTTGCAAATACCTGGTGAAGTGCATGTAAAAGGTGCATTGTATTCAATTATTGCTTTGATGAGGGCCTAGTCAAATGGAATTATAATGTCTTTTATTCTGGATGTCATGCCCTAACTTATGAGTTGTGCTACATAGAAGGACTTTCTCACCACTATGGACACATGGTGGTCAAAGTTCAGATTACTATCAACCTGAGGGGTGTATATTAAAAGAATGAATGTTTACTTATCCGAATACCTAAATGCCGACATGTCTTCATCGAACCATGAAAACATCAATCGTCCAGAAGAACGAAATTGGAAACGTCGAATTGTCATAGTTGGCCCTTCTGCATTATAGCTCCGTAAGGTAAGTGTGGGACCTTAGGGTTAGGGTGCAGGTTAAGGTAAGTGCATAGATGGTAGTGTTTGTTAGATTTAGTGTAGAGTTAGAAGTAGGGTTTTTTTAAGTATATATGTGTGGATTATTTCGTTTGTTTGGGTATAGATTTTTAAGGTAAGTGTGCGATAGTTACGGACCTTAGGGTTAGGGTGCGGGTTAAGTTAAGTACATACATGATGGTATATGTAAGATTTAGTGTAGGGTTAGAAGTAGGGTTTTAGTTAGTGTATGTATGTGGTTTATTTAGTTTGTTTGTGTAGGTAGTATGTAGCGGGAGGTGGGGTGGGACAACTATGATGGTTCGACTTTTTGAATTTTGAAGTTTAGGATGTTCGGTCTATTTGTGGTTCGTGGAATATGTGTCGGCATTTAGGTATTTGGGTAAGTAAATGTTCATGCTTATAATATAGACCCAACCTGAGTACCCAGATCATATACCACTGGGTCTACTCTTAGAGGGGGTGCTGTCAATATTGTAATTAGCTGGGGTATTTGCTTTCCCAAAGGGAATAATTATGCATTTTTTTTGCTTTTAGTTTCAATCCATGGCTGTGGCACCAATCATTTTATCTGTGTTAATCCTTTCTGCAGTATGTCAGTATTATTCAGGGATTCAATGATTGCTCCCAATTTGCAGTCATCAGCGAACTTGTTCAGCCAAATGCCATCCATGTTTGCCTTGACCTCTGAGAAATAAATACCAAACAGGAGAGGGCCTAGTACAGAACCCTGTGGTATGCCACTTGTGACTAGCTTCTTGCTAGAGGTGAATTCAACCACTTTGACAGTATGTGTCCTGTCAGTGAGCCATTTGGCTACCCACCTGGTGATGCAGGGGTTTATGCCCATTTGAAAAAGTTTCTCTATCATAACTGAGTGGGGAATTGTGTCAAATGCCTTGACAATGTCAAGGTAGGTGGTATGTATAGTGTTTTCCTCATCCATGGCCTTGGTGACCTTCTCGAATAAGTCAACCATATTTAATAGACATGATCTACACTTAACCAATCCCAACTGGTTGGGTCCAGAGTCGGGAAATTACCTATATCCTTGTTGAGATCTGTGATGATTCTTTCCATGGCTTTACAGATGGGTCAGTTGATGGTCACCCCTTTGTGCAGAGAGATTATTGCTGTCCCCCATTCTGCTGGAATATAGCCCGTTTGGATGCTATGGTTAAATAGGGATCCAAGTGGTTCTGCTAGGTTATGTTTTAAATTATTTAAAAGGCAATCTGGGATGTTGTCCAGGCCTACTGATGCCATGGTGTTTAGCCTTAGAGAGCGCAGTGATGACCTGCTCTCTTGAGAAAATAGGCTGAGGAGTGGTAGCAGGTATACACTGGGGACAACCAGTGGGTGAGGATTGATCCAAGTCTGTCAGCTAGCAGTTTGGCTATTTCTCCAGTTGAGTATGGGTGATACCATAACCAGCCAGAGACACAAAAAAACAAATCAGTAATCCAACAAAATGGTGAAGGACAGCAAGAAAAGCAGCAGCAATTCCAACATGGATAAAAGTTCCTTTAGAAGGTTTATGAACAAACTCACACTTAAAAACAATAAAAAAAAGTATTATTAAATAAAGTGAGATGGTAGCGCTTTCATCCTCGTACCTTCCAGAACTTCCTCAGATAAATCTAAAAACTTTTAACTTTTAAGTTTGAGTTTGTTAATAAACCTTCTAAAGGAACTTTTATGCATACTGGACTTGCTGCTACTTTTCTCCTGGTCGTTCACCATTTTGTTGGACTAATGGGTGATACCGTACACAACCAGCTCTGCGCATACCTAGGTATTCCCCTTAAGATTTCAGATGTAGTTAAAAAATGTTTTGAGATGTTTCTTGGCTAGGAACGCTATTTTTGTTTCATAATTTGCTTTTGAGAACTTGACCAGATCTCTGATTTGTTTGTTTAGACTAGTGAGGGATTTCTTCTTCAGCTGAGCCTGCTTCTGCTTATTTTTTGATATTCATTCTTTCTTTTGCTGTATAGCCTGGTTATACCAGGGTTCCACCAGAGTGGCTTGTTTTTTTACCAAGACCTGGGTTTAATCATGACCAGTACTGCCGATTCTATACAACTGCTGAAGTGGCTATAAAGGGCATTGGTCTATACCTCTGCATAGGAATCTGTATTTTCTGGGTTTGTAGGAGCTTTAAAATTTATTATACTATCACTATGTAGGAAGTAGTTTGTCTTGAAGAAATTCTTTACCATTTTGAGCTTGATAGAGTATCTGGCCTTATATTTATTTCAGTGGAGACTGTTTTGTGGTCTGATCTTACCAAACAGTACATTATAGGGGGGTGTGGGGTGTGCAATATTCCTTCATGTTAGTGAGTGCTGTGTTCAGGATATTTGAGCCTCTAGTGGGTGTGCTCACCATCTGTTCCAGAGCATTTGCATTGGCAAAGTCCAAGAACCTCTGAGTCTGCATGTTAGTGGTCGTGTATGTTCCCCAGACAGTCAAAATCACCAATGAATAATGTATTGGGCTGTATGGTGAGTGACTCCAATAGGTTCAGGTATGTTGTATGTTTTTCCTGATTCATGGTGAGGAACCTGTTGCTAGCGATGACATGATAAGGGATTTTGCCTATGGTTAGTTGGACATGGAGTAGCTCAAGAGACTCCATACTATCTGACCAGTCTTGAGGTGTATTTATCCTTTATGAAGATAAATACACCTCCTCTTTTGGTTCGTTCTTGCTCAGTTGTTGGTCTGAATGTATGGAAGGCGTTGTGTTGCACTGCCAGACCGCTTTCCTTGGCTTTCAACCACGTCTCAGAGACTGTACCCATGTCAGCATTTTCCAAGGTATATATAGATATATGATACACATATTGTGACTCAGTCACTGTTTTAGATACATAATATGTGTCTCATGTGCCTTTGGTTATCATTAAGCATGACCATTTAAAGCTATTAGATGGTTTGTCTAGCCTCTGGGTGTTTCTTTAAACTTCACTATAGTCTTGTAAAAGTTGAATTTTTATAGAGATATATCATTTAAATTCCTGTTACATAAGCATCAGATATTGTATCAATAAACTGCTACCTATAGCACCTCATAAATTTTTGCTTCCTTTGTTAACACACATCTCCAGTTGGCTCCATATTCCCAGTTTCTTGTTCATAAATATATTTTTCCACTAACGTACAAGATGTCTATAAATAATGTACATGAACTTAAGAGAAAAAACAGTTACACTGCTGTATTAGTATGGTTTGTATATGTATTGTATAATTGTGAATAAAAAATAACTGTCATGTTTGTTTTTATTTTGCTTTTGTTATGTACCCACACTCTATTTTCACAATTGCCATTGCTTTTTTTTTACTTTCCTTGATTCTCCCTGGTTTGTGCTACCATGTTCAGAAACTACTTTTTTTCAGAAAGAACTTTGCTATTTGCTTACTTAATGGACTGTGAAGGAGGAAGCAAATACATAAATCGTGATAGAGAAGATTAAGATATTGGAGGTAATTTTAATTGATGATCCTGGCAATGATATAAAACTCTATCAAGAGAGAACTGGTGCCCAATGCAATCAAAAAAAAAAAAAAAAAAGACATTTTGTTGTCACAGTAACTATAACAGAGCAATACTGAATAACAGAATTTTTACTAGGCAAAGACAGGTTCAGTAATGAATCCACACACATAGGTTGCATCTCCAAATGCTATCTGTCTGATATTGGAGAGAATATTTATTACAGGATGTTGCTCAAGGATTTCATTTTACTGGGCTGGCAGTAGCCTGCAATTTGTTGTTTAAGTTGAGATTTAGCTGCAAGAAGCAGGGATTTTTTTTTTTTTGTATTTTAAGTTCTTCAGACAAGTGACAGCAGTGTGGACAACACTTTAATTGGTGTCAGCAGACAGATTCCCCACAAATGTTTTTCCACATTTTCCTAGATGTTGTCATTAAGATTCAACCTTGTGATGCAGTATGTTCCCTCAGTCTATACATTGCATATTATGCTGCAAATAAGCAGAAGTAACATCTTTCCCATCTCACCAGTCCCTTACTTTGATCTGCAACACCTTAATTATATTCTTCATATGCTTACTTACCAACAAAGTGGTCAAAACAAGTTGCCTCAACCCACAGCAAGAACCAGACAAGTATAAGTCTATAGGACAGAGCTTGTGGAAATTTTAGCCTTTTTAAATAATGTTCTTTTGATCAAAGAAGGGTAGCATAGTAAAACTGGAAAAGGAAAGCCCCTGAAGCAAAGCACAGTCTTGAAATTGCTAAGATGGTGGTGCCTTGTGAGGCAGTGGCCTCTCTGGCTCCCATTGTTTGTTCTGTGTTTGTGTCGGAGTTGTCGTTTGACTCCCATTTGTCATCCATTTTTGCAGTCCATTTGGAGTGGCTGGATGTGTGGTTGGATACAGCCATAGTGCCTTGCTTGGATCGCTCGAATTGTTGGCTTTTTGGAGTGGTTGGTCTGGTCATTGATGTTCAAGCCTTTGGGTAAGAGTTGCCCTGGGGGAGAATGGATGGGGATCTGGTTGTCTGCTGGGTCCAGATTCATTTTCTGTTGGTCGGAGGGAACTGGACTGGATGGAAATTTGGAGCATTGCTTGTGTGAAGATTTGGCAGGTGGTGGTGTGGATGAAGAAGATTGTGGTCATTCAGATCAGGAAGATTGTGATCATTGGTTTGGCTGTGGCAGTTCAGGCCTTTGGGTGGCCAAACCTTGGCTGTTATCTACAGATATTTGATTGAATCCGGATCTGAATCTAAGTTTAGAGTTCTGTTGTTTGGAAGGGGATCTGACTGGGACTTGAATGGAGGCAGTGGAGTTGGTGAGGATTTCTGTGGTTACTGCTGGGCTCCACCACAAAATGAGTCGAGCATGGCTGGTGAAACTTCTGTCCCTAGGATTGCTTGGGACTTGGTTGTTGTGCATGTGTTTATTATTTCAATGACTTTTATACAAGATTTCTCTGCTATGTTATTCATGAGCTTAGATGAATGTAATTTTATTCAGCTGTGCACTTCTGTAGTATGGTATGAATGGCAATAAAATATTATTTGACTTACTTGACTTGAAATGGATGGAAATACTCCATCCCTTTTTCCTTATTAATAATGGGATGAAAATACTTTAGCCATTGCAGATCGAGCCACCAGATTGTAGATACTCAGCATTGCTGCTTCCCCTAGGTAGATTGGAACAGTCCTGCAGTCCTGCATTGGTTGTTAAACTCAGTCAGCCAATGCATGCAAAGATCAGAATGCAAAGCCATGAAAATGAATGTTTGTAGGCTCTTAGAGTAAAGGGAGGGGATATGGCACAAATAATAGTCATTGCAGAAACTGCTTTGCAGTGTCTGGGTCCTAATATACAAGAGCAGGTGTTTAAGGTAGGTTTATTTTATAATCAATTGAAAACAGTGGACCTTTAAGAATTTGTACTCAATAAAGCCTTCAGTAGGAACATGTAAACTTAAATTTAAACACTACTCTGGCAGCATAGCTATGCATTCTGAAACAATTCACAATGAACATTTTACAGTACTTTGCACAGAAGTGTGAGTAAATGTCACAGCACCATAACTAAAGAATAAAGAATAATTATTGTTTTATTTGTCACCATAGTGTTACTGTTGGTCTGCTTAGCTGGGAGTTTTGAAAGAGATTAGTAAGGGTAGAACATTCTGTACTGCTACTTAGTTTACTTGTTGCCGTTATTGGAGGGAGGGGGGATAAACAGTAAAGCTACTGTGTAGATGAAATGTTTTAGAAGGTCTCAGAATTCCATTGCATGGAAAAGTATCCATTTACTGAAGAGAAAACAAGGGTACAGGCCTCAGTCTATGCAGAGAAATGTGAACTGATCAGCATTATTTTAATGAAAAGGATTACATGTCTATCTAAAAATAAGAGAAAGTACCTCAGATTAGTGAGTCGTATTAGTAAAAGCTATGTTTTTGTTATAACACCTGTGGATAAACTGAAGGCATGTTCATTATAAAGGTTTTTCTAGTTTTTTAGAGTGTGTTTCTGAAGAACTTGGTACATCATCAAACATACTTTTCTCTGATCTAATACTCAATCCAGGGATCTGCATGTCATTTGTTCCTAACTTTGTTCAAAGATTTTCTATATTCATTGTCAACTAAGCTCCACATAAAAATCTCTAAAAGTGACAGTGGGCATTTTGCAGATGGCTTTTAATGCAGTCTGTCAGTCCCCTCCCTCTCCCTTTGTAGGAAAGCCTGCTTTTCCATGCACACAGCTGCTGCTTATAATGTGTGCATAATATGTTTTCATTTCCTAGTTCTGACGTGTCTCAGTGACATACAAACCATGTGGGAATGTTTGCTGCCTGAAATGTTTGAACTTTGCTTGCAAAAGGTCTGCCATTTTTGGATGATATTGTGCAAATTTCTCAACCATCCCTCTACTCTCTTGCTTGTCCACTCAACCCATTTGTTTCTACAATGGGAGGAATAAGCTGTCCCAAATGATCCAAAGGACCTTCACAGCTCACCCTCCTCCAAAGAAGTGAAAGATGGGCTCCACTGCCAGGGTAAGGTGGAAGGCCTGCAGCCCATTTGTTGTCTGATCAATGTGGGATCTCACTAAATTCATCTTCTCAGATGGAAAATTCATGTGTTTGAGAGAAGACCAATCTTTTGGTCATGTGGAACCCCTTCACTGCCTTCCTTTTGTGAGTTCTGTGATAGTTGCATATAGAGGGCACCTCTGCTACCACACATGCCTACCTCCTGTCTTTGAGGTACACTACAATAGTGCAGGTGCCATTATGGTCATTAGTAAGCGTGAAATAATATTTCTCTGTAGGTGTGTTCAGTCCCTTTAGTGCGGGTGCAAGTATCTATATGTCTGTAGATGTCACAATTGAAGTGTCCCCCCATAAGCAAGCTAACATTTGCTTCTCAAAGCTGTCCAGCCACACAATGCCCTGCCAGAAACTGTGCTGCTAGTTGTCCATGAGTCATATTGGTCATCCAGTGCTTCATTCCTCTATAATGTACAACTAGGATGAGACTATTTCATCCCTCTATGAAATACAACCAAGATGAGACTATTTCACCCCTCTATAACCTACAATCAGGATGAGACTATGTACCTTTAAGACATGTCAGATATATCCTGATAACGCTGTTTTACCAGCATGTTTTTTTTTCCTTTCATTTGGCTCTTTTCTACTTGGTTTCCTTTTGGCAGAAAACACACTCATCAGTCTGGGCTACACAATGTGTCCCTACAAAAGAGTTAAAGGCTCTGCGTTATAGCAATAGTCATAGAAGTAGCACAGGGTATTGTCAGCAGCGACATCTAAGGTCTTCTGAAACGTTCACACAATTTACACAAATATTCAGCACCATAGCTAAGAGGAATCATCGGAGACTGTTGTCTGCATAGTAGCATGTGCTGCTAATGGGCCATAAAAGTAGGAGCATCATTAGTTTAAAAATCACTTTGATCCATTTTGCACTTTAATGTTCCATCTTATTATAAACAATTTACAAATACCAGGTGTGTGCATCTGATAAGATCAGCATAATATGGTTTCTGTTTCTTCTGCAAGTATTACCAATGATAAGTACTTTTTATAGAATTTAAATCCCAATGTCTTAATCAAGGATTGCAATGTTAAAATGAAATAAAATAAAAATATTTAGTATTTCTGTTTGTCAGAATCTTAAACTTTTCAATATTTTTCCCCAATACTGCAGCCATAATTCCTTAAGGAATACAGTTGTAAGACAAGTACCATATCTCACATTCAACACAGACTTGTTTTTTTAAGACTGGCAGTAACTGAAAGTTGACTTATTCACACATAGCTGGCACTGCAGTAGAGAGAGGGAGCAGAATATAAATGCTTTAGTTTCATGACATTCTTGGAAAATGTTACAGCATCGGTTAAAATCTATTCCATCCAGGAACCCCTTCACGGCTACTGTATGTTACTGACAGACATGCTGGAAATGGTGTACAGCAAAGGTCACACCTCAAAAGTCTGTCACAGCAACTGGGCTGAGATCACGCCTGCTGCCTGCCTTTCTGAAGGAGGATAAAATGCTACATTGTAACCAGTCATTCTCCTCTGCCATGCGGCAGAGTTCTAGTAATCTGTTTCAATAAAAGTGCAGAGTTTATGAAGCAGAACATCTGACATAATGTCCTTGACATTTCAAACCAGTGTGTGTGTGCTCCAGCCAAACATATTGTTTTGACAGGGTCTGCAGTGAGCATTTATATTATAATGAAAACTTCTAGGGAATGAAGAGGGTCCTGATACACACTGGACTTATTTCATCACAGAATCCCTTTACATCCCTTTGAGTGGTATATAATCTGATATAGTTTAAATTGATAACATTTGCTTCACTTGAGTCTGTGGTCTTTCATCTTGTTGTCTGAGGTGATAATTATACTTGATTAGCAATGTTCAGCAAGGTAGCTAACTTTGAAATTCCCATGAGCAACATTTTTATTTCTTTTTTTGTTGTGATGGTGTTTCTAATGTAATGTGTTGCACAAGGATGTTAAAATATGATGTAGACTCATAGACATGAAATTCTGCTGGCAAGGTTCTGGAATTTTCCTCTTCTTATTAGTTAAACCAGCAGTATACTGAGCTTTAGTGTCACACTGCATGTCAGTCTTTATATAATGTGAGTTGCACATTCTTCTTCTGAGAAATACTGGTCCAATAACATATTCCTGATTATTTGAACTAGTTTGTCAAAGAAGGCATGCTAATAACTCAGTTTTAGAGAATTCATTTGCAGTTTTCTTTTTTATATCTGGGATGCTTGGATGAGTAAATGGAAATAATGCAGTGCATTTACTTCTCTAATATCTGGTCTAAATCTGACAATTTAGCTCATATCAATAACAAAAGTTAGGAATATTTAGCCTAAATCTAAAAATGCTGCTCATAGAACAACAAAAGTAAATATAAAGGTTTTATACGAGAATTATATGGCAGCAGTTATAAACAATAATTTGCACAGGGTATGTGGTTATTCTAGCAACCTCATTTTAAAATTTACTAATTGCTCATCTAATCTGGGTATTTTTCCTCCTGAACTGAGGTGGCATTGGGATCTCTCCTAGTTTACAGTGTTAAGTGTTACTGGCTTTTGAGTAGTGATGTAGCTGTCTGGTAGTTGGCACAGTGGATTAAGGCTGTGTGCCATAGTTCTTGTCATACAAGGTTTGATTCCCCTCTGCCACCATTTGCCTACTATGTAACATTGAGCAAGTCAGTTAACAAGACATTGCTCCCAGGTTGGCCCTGAAAAGTGACTGTATGTCCAATGGGCCTATATGGTCAATAAATGGGCATTATTACTATTATTTTTAACACCTGCCTTAACTTACCACCAAGTCAGAAGATGGCATCTCAGTTTAAAATCTTAGCTAAAGGTCAACACCATTGTAGTGCAGCACAGTGTTTTATGCAAAAGGGTACCATTGTTGGAACACCTGAATGTCTTGTGTGGGAATAATCCCCACAGCATGCTGATCTCCTGGTTTCAATTCCACTTCTGCTGATTCACTAATAGTTTTTGCACTGTGCATCTGTATTACTTAACATTGCTATACAGCTGCTGTCATCTAAATGAAATATGCCAGCAGGCTCCAACAGTGCTAAAATACGAGTCCTATACAAAAATTTGTGACCAAAAGTGGCTGATGACACTTTTCATAGCAGAAGAATCAAAGGCCTTTACTTGATCATCAAAAATTACGACCATTGGGAAAAAGGTAATTGCAGATGTAATAATGCAGGAGTAGTTTATGTTGCACTTTGTGAGTCCTATGCTCCTGTGGTTTGTTTTATGTTGGTAAGACTGTCTGAAATGTAGCTCTGGACAAGAACATTGCTCTTTTTGTGCATTCATTTTAATGTGATAACAGCAACATATTTGTTGTTAGCTATGTGAAATAAACCAGCCTAAAGATGAAATAAAAAATATGATGAAGATCAAAGAATTTTAAGTTGGCATCTAAGACTAGAAACAAAGTCTGTTCCTGGGTGGGTTTGAATGATGCATAAATATAAAATGTGTTTTAAAAATGAAGTCAGCTACATTGTGACTGAGTGGGTGGCAAAAAGCCATTGTCTCTTTTTAACATGTGATGTGATCTTTTCTGTATATAACTAATGTTTTTAGAGAGGTCTTATTATTTCTAAAGAAGTTTCTGAAGAAGTCTACTTTTAAAATGACAAAAGCACTAAAGTCTTGGGTGGTCTTGTGTGTTTTGCTAATTGGAATGATTTCTTTGGCAAAATTATAAAAATGTTGTTTTAATACTTAAATCTTTATTTAAGATATATGTCACAAAGCGTTCCAGAAGCATGCAAAACCATTAGACTTTGCATATATTCAATTTTCCCTAATGACACTGATGAAATGTACTCTCAAATCACTAAACCATAAGACTTTCATGTATCAAATTATCTTTGGTAACTGTGGTGAAACACTTCCTTTAAAATACTAGGCCATCAGGCTTTTATATATTGGATTAACTCTGAATTGCGTAGATTATTCAGGATACTGTCAAGAAAAGGGCTTAAATACAGGAGCAAATGTATCCTGCTCCATCTAAATGATTTTCAGCACCACTTCATGTTGACTGTAGCATATTTAAATATTTTCTACCTCTGTTATTTTCGTAGGTTGCTCAAGCAGGCTAGAATGTTTTAATAATTGGCCCTTGTTTGTGTGAAGCAATTTTGGTTAGTTTTCTACAAAAAAGGAAAAGTGAACCTCGCTCCAGGCATTTCCCTCCATCATCGAACAAAACCAGGGACTAAAATGTCAGCATAAATGAATAATGCCTGTTTTAGAAATGTGACCATTTAAAGCCGTAACTCTCTGTTACATGACTGGACATATTACAGCTCATCCATTCCCATTTTAATGGTTTACTGCCAACCATCTCCAATGAAATTCCTTACTAATAAGGCATACAGATATCAACTCCTATTATTTCATGAAGTAAATTGTTTCCTATAATGTCAATTTATGGCTGCATAATAAATTAACTGTCTGGCAGTTAAAATGTTCCTATATGATAGCATTTAATGTTAAATGTACCACTAAACTAACACTGAATAACATGGATTGTAATATTCCTTGCAGGTGAACTAAACTAGCACTGATTAACATGGATTGTTAAATTCCTTGCAGCTGAACTAAACTAGCAATGAATAACATGGATTGTTATATTCCTTGTAACTGAACTAAACTAGCACTGAATGGATTGTTATATTCTTGCAGATGAACTAAACAGACAGGCTAGTGAAACCTTTATAATAGGCTCATGTACCGCTAATCATTTCACTTCAGAATCTCGAGTTACTGAAAACTCGAACTACATATGGTCGAGACCATATGATCGAGTTTTCAGAAACTTGAAATTCCAAAGTGAAAGAACAAAAAAAAAAATAAAACATACCGTTTCCCCAGGGGGGCAAGCCCCCTGCACCACTCCACCCCCCTTCTTAAATATATCAACTCCGAGATCGAGCTACAGTGGGGAAAAGGGAAATTTCCTGTTCCGCGCTGTATGCAGAAGTGCAGAATTGGAGATTTCCCATTTACTCACTATAGTGCAATAACGGAGATGGTATATTTAAGTAGGGTGGGTGCAGGGGGACTTGCCCCCCTGCAAAAAACTAATTTTCAACTAATATAAAGTTTTTTTAACACTTCACAATTTAAAGTTTCTAAAAACTCGATCATATCGTCTTGACCATATGACGTTCGAGTTTTCAGTAACTTGAGATTCTGGAGTGGAGCTACATACATATATATATATATATATATATATATATATATATATATATATATATAGATAGATATATATATGCTTTCAAGACAACACTGGAATGGAGTCACAATTAATTATAGTCTCAAGGGAACTATTGAAGATTATTCAGAACTTCAGGTCTATATATGGGTATGAAAAAATGTAAAAGTGGAAAAAGAACAAAAAATCTAAGTTTGAATATCGAGTCATACTCTAATTCCATAGCTGGCTTAGCAGCATGGAGTAAAGTAAAGACAACATGGGAATACCACCATTTGTGTGGAATGGTAAAAAAACAAATATTTGTCATGACAGAGCTTGAATGCGTAGACTAGTTAATACATGAAAATAGACGCATTAATAAAGGCACCATACTGGACAGATGACTGCAGTACCTGAACAATTCTACAAATATTTTATGTTTGAGGTTTAGAACTATTTAATTTTAGCTTTGTTCTGTAAAAACAATCACAACAGCATTACAAAATTAAGAAAAACCCAGATTCCGTATTTCCTTCATCTCCTCAGCTTTAGACATGTAAACACTTTTTGCATGCTATCTAAATTAAATATGTGGTGACTAACAGCATAAAAACAATTTTGTCTAGAATTAGTTAGCTAACCATCCTCATTGCATATGTATTTAATTACTGCCTTCTACCATCAGAAATGGGATGAGTCTTGAAATGCAATGTCATTTTATGTTTAATAAAAAAGTGAGCAACTTACCAAAAATGAATAGAAGATTAATGGATATTTAAATGAAAATGTAAAAACAAGATTATTATTCTTAAGAAACCAAACATTAAACTGAGAATCCTTTTTTATGATGATATGTGACAACTGTAAGCTGATTTACCTAATCACATCTCCCTGAAACTGCAGTTCCAGCAACAGTTTTTAGTTATTTGCTAGCATTGCAAGAATGCCGTTGCACAAGGCGGCTGTATAGCCTTTAAGAGCTTTTCTGTCTTACCTGCAGTTGTACAACTGTGGAGCATATGTATCTATAACTAAGGAATGTGTGTTGATGAAAGGACACATCACCATAAGAAATGCTTATAAATGTTTAGTCACCCACCATTTTTGGAGATGAGTATTCTGATGCGTTTAGCTTGTCCCTTTGCTACCAGCAAGTTATGCATCAACATTTCATATTGGATCCCAGCTAACTGCTCCCATAATGCACCTAAGCTCTGTCTATTTTACTTGGATATAATTATATTAAACATAAAATAATAAAGTTTAACCAATAATAAGTGACAGGGTGTGAGTTTTATACTATTTACTCATGTGTGCTGGAGACGGACCATGGTTGCTTCTATACTTTGGAGAATTTGGGTACCTACACATTTCACTGCTGTTCCTGTTCATTTTCTGAGTTCCTGAATCCAAGTTCTTTCCCAGTACTTAGTTAAATATTTAGTCCCAGCGAGAAGATCAGAATGTCCAAGTACATAGCATCATTCTGCTGCAAAATACACACACACACACACACACACACACACACACATATATATATGTGTATATATATATATATATATATATATATATATATATATACATACACATATATGTGGCACTAATATCGATGTGCAGAATATCATCACCAAATGAGCGACATTATGCACATTGACATGTTACTAAGCATGCGCTGAGAATCAGTCAACAGAATGCAAAAGAAAACATTTGTTTTTGCATGGGGGGGGGTAAGCCCACCTGCACCCCAACACACCTCCTGTTAATTATATATTCCAACTCTAAAGATGCGCAATTCTCAGAGAAAGGGCAAATTCCCCAAGCCCAAGAATCATCTAATCAGCTACTTTTGCCTACAGGTGTCGACCATCTTTTCACTTGACCAGATTGTGCCAGTCAATCAGATGTTGACCAAAGCACCGTTCGACAAAAGTAGTAATTCCCATATGTATTTTATTTATTATTATTCCCTAGCCCCTTGCCATGCTGCATGGTGATAGCCAATAATGTTAGCCACAGAGTCCCATAGACTGCCAATGTGATCCTAGATGTATGTGTTTGGTGGGGTGCAGTAAACCTCGCTGCCAAAGGCGTAAAGCTCCCACTGAACTCTTCTCACCCCTTGAATAGGTGAGCTAGCAAAATGTAATTTCTTTCCATTCCTCCCAGCCATCTCCAGAAAGAACTGCATTTGCTAGATGAACCTGTACCTCCTGAGCAATATGCCCCACTGTGTTGCTTACACTTTGTAAATGTGTAATGTGTACATATTTAAAGTAGTTCTTTGAACTGTGCATAATTAAAATGGGGATTCGTAACAATATGTTTTTAGAAATTTAGTAACTACCTCTGAAGTAATACATATAAAAATCGGGTTCCTATTACTTTGTCGAATCCATGAAACTTCGAACATGAGAACATCGAACTCAGATGTTTGAAGTTTCAAGAATTCATTTCCACATGGGGGGTGCACGGGGGCATTGTCCCCCTGGTTGCAATACTTTATTATTTGTTTTTTGTTTTTATTTATTTATTTGTTTTACTGTTATCGAAGTTCTGACACTTCGAACATAAGGGTTCGACGTTATGGTGTTCGAAGTTTCTGAACTTCAATAACGTAATAGGAACCCATAAAAATCAGGTGTGTAGTGAATATATTTTTTCATTCCATTAGTGACGGTTCATAGTCCAGCTGCTAATTACTTTTAAAATAATCACATTTCCTCTTGCTGTGTATTTTCCTTAACCTGTTCTTTATCTAGTCGTCTATTTAGCAGTTTTTAAAAAGCACCCTATAAAAGTAGTATGACAAAAATATACAGCTGGGTTGTTGTGTGGTGCAAATAGAAATCTTGGTGTCTTGAGGAACAAGCAGTTACTGTGAATGCAATCTTGTTACCCCCCCCCCCCCCCAATGATTTCATCAGGAAACCGTTTCAGACTATGAATGTGCTTCTAGTTTTTAAGTCTTTCTTTTACCCAGGAGACCAAGTTGTGTTTGGAAATGCTTTACTAACAACACCCTTCTTCTAAGGCCCAATATGTCTTTATAAAGCTTATGTATTTACATCTTTATGTGCAGTTCAAATAAACAGATAATTGTAAACATTTCTTTATTGTAAGTTTAAAACTGTTTTTTTTTTAATACATATTGTGTACACAGTGTACACTTAGTGTAGGCTTTATTGAATCTGCCCCATAATTGCACACTGCTGTACACAATTCCAATTTGTCATGTTTACTGTCCTACCTTTTAACTTTCTGTAACTACTGAAATAGACATCTGGTTACAATAATAACTCTTCAAGATAAGGCTAGGTAAGAAAGCATTAATTACTTCAGGCTAGATTAGAGAGTCACACAGTGTTTGACATAAGTTTTTTTATTAATCTGTACATCTGATGAACTGCTGATGTAGCCAGTAATGTTTCAGCAGTGAAGTACTCACACTTCTTTGTTAGATTAAACCAGTGTCCATTTTTATTACAGCCAGGTTGTATGAAGAAACATAATCATTTAATCATGATGGCACCCCCTACCCACTAACTCACTAATTCACAGGATCCATGGTTTATATATAAAAAATGTGTGTCTGTGTTTGAATGTACGTTTTATGGCATTGTGACCACTTAATATGTAAGAAATGTTGTTTTGATATTCTGTACATACATCATTCATTATGGTAGAAACTGAGGATGGTGTGAATGAAGAACATATTATGGTCATAAAAGCAGCTTGTAGCATAGATTAATGTGAAACACCTGAAAAGATGGATTTTAAAGAAGAACGAAAGCCTAAAAAGTGCAAACTTGTTTTGATTGTATAACCATACGTAAACACAATTCATAGACCCTGAAGAGAAGCAGCTCTGGCTCTGCTCAAACAGTTCAAAAGACATATCCATTGATATAAAAAATAAGTAACAGGGTCATAACCATGCATGTACTCATGGAGTACCAGCAGCCTAACCATGCATCACTTATGGAGTACCAGGAGCCTAACCATGCATTTGCTTACAGACTACCAGGGGCCTTGCTATCCATTTACTCACTTGTTCCTTGATCTTACTTTTGTAGCTGTGGTTTACGGATCTAGGGATGTGTTTAAGTGAGAGAGACGTATTCAATGTTTTGTAATTCACTCCTGTGAGTTCTCAGCTTTTCATGATAGAAACATACACATGTAAGCAGACATGCACACACACACGCGCGCGTGCACACACACACACACACACACACACACACACACACACACACACACACACACACACACACACACACACACACACACACACACACACACACACACACACTCTCACACACACCTGCCATTATTCATACCTACACACACACACACACACACACACACACACACACACACACACACACACACACACACACACACTGTAACACAAATGTACCCTCCACTATTATCTTTCCAATAAACTTTGACACTTAATCTGATGTGGTCTCTCCCACTGAAACTAATAGGTAGATGTGAATTTTATGCAAAGTTAGTTAACATGGCTGTTGACGATGATTTATGGGGGCAGGTCATTCTATGAATCCCTTCTCTTTGTAAAGTGGTTGCCATAAGCATTTCAGGGAGCAGATCTCTGACTATCATGTGCTGCATCCCCCTGGAATGCCTCGCTGCAGTGTCAGCCCACTGTGGTGTTTCCACAGACCACATAGAAACACTGCAGTAGGACTCTGTCTGAAATGGAAAGGGTTACAACTAGTGGTAGCCTTTATGAATTCCAGGAAGGATGTTTATCTTGGTTAGACTCAATGAGCAAAGTGAATGCATTTCTAATAAAATGGATACAGTCATCATTAGTAGAACAGACATTCATCAGCAGATATTTCCAGTATGTGTATTGACTTGGCAACATATCCATCTTTTAGTTCCATAATTTATTACATTATGTGTGCCACTTTTATGATTTACTGACGACAACTGGTTTTCTCTCGTTTGAATTTAAGCTTTAGAAACAGAAGACGTTGAGTATATATTTTTTCAGTTTTTGTAAAAGTCTTATGTAGAAATGAAACACTTTAACCTGTGACATCCACATCTTGAAACAAATACACTACTCATTTAGTAATATTATGTACAAATGCAAAATGACACTGATGTTAATAAACATGTATTTGAAAATAATTTCTGCTCTGTCCTGATATATAAATGTAAGTTAGTTTGGGATGTAAGCCTATTAGGTAGGTTGTCAATAGGTATGAAAAAAGACTACAGCTTCTGAGAGCTGTATATGCAGTGATGATAAACCTCCAGAGCCTGTCTGGAATTCTTTGGGATAGTAAAAGTAACAAAAGATTAGTTTGAGATTATACATACAAATGCAGTATAATGTGTTTGCAGTATTGTCTGTGAGATATATCCTGCCGCTGGGTGTGCTTCATGAGTAATACTGTTTGCATTTACTAAACTTACAAAAGAACAAGTTGTGTTACAGAAAAAGTGCAATTTTGTTAAATCAGAAATTTAAATCATGATTGGCTGAATGTTTTTTTTTTTCAGAATTATGGAATACATTATATTGGTGCAAGGTAGGAAAATGACAAGCATTGCATATTTTAAAAATACACAAAAATGCCATTTCCTGTGCAAGTCTGGATCAGTTCATTTAAAAAGCCAAGAATGAGCTGTATAAGTGAAATGTAACTAAAGTCATTATTGGCTAACGTCAACGTGCAAGTAATGCCCTTTTACAACATTGCCTTTCAAGGATGGTAGGTGTTTGCAGTTTCAGTGGCAAAACAGGTAGTGCAAACATCTTTGCTGGAGAAGGCCATAGGTAGATTGTTTGCTGATGCTGCAGTGCAGGATTAGTGGGATACTGCACTCCTGAGTGTGGCATCCTTCAGATGAGGATTAGCTGGATACTGCACTCCTGAATGTAGCATCCTTCAGATGAGGATTAGTGGGATACCGCACTCCTGAGTGTGCCATCCTTCAGATGAGGATTAGTGGGATACAGCACTCCTGAGTGTGCTATCCTTCAGATGAGGATTAGTGAGATACCGCATTCCTGAGTGTAGCATCCTACAGATGAGGATTAGATGGATACTGCACTCCTGAATGTAGCATCCTACAGATGTGGATCAGTGGGATATTGCATGCCTGAGTGTGGCATCCTTCAGATGAGGATTAGTGGGATACCATACTCCTGAGTGTGGCATCCTTCAGATGAGGATTAGTGGGATACCGCCCTCCTGAGTGTGGCATCCTTCAGATGAGGATTAGTGGGATACCACACTCCTAAGTGTGGCATCCTTCAGATGAGGATTAGCTGGATACTGCACTCCTGAATGTAGCATCCTTCAGATGAGGATTAGTGGGATACCACACTCCTAAGTGTGGCATCCTTCAGATGAGGATTAGTGGGATACTACACTCCTGAGTGTAGCATCCTACAGATGAGGATTAGTTGGATACTGCACTCCTGAGTGTAGCATCCTACAGATGAGGATTAGTTGGATACTGCACTCCTGAATGTAGCATCCTACAGATGAGGATCAGTGGGATATTGCACGCCTGATTGTGGCATCCTTCAGATGAGGATTAGTGGGATACCATACTCCTGAGTGTGGCATCCTTCAGATGAGGATTAGTGGGATACCATACTCCTGAGTGTGGCATCCTTCAGATGAGGATTAGTGGGATACCGCTCTCCTGAGTGTGGCATCCTTCAGATGAGGATTAGTGGGATACCATACTCCTGAGTGTGGCATCCTTCAGATGAGGATTAGTGGGATACCGCTCTCCTGAGTGTGGAATCCTTCAGATGAGGATTAGTGGGATACCACACTCCTAAGTGTGGCATCCTTCAGATGAGGATTAGTGGGATACCGCCCTCCTGAGTGTGGCATCCTTCAGATGAGGATTAGTGGGATACCATGCTCCTGAGTGTGGCATCCTTCAGATGAGGATTAGTGGGATACCGCCCTCCTGAGTGTGGCATCCTTCAGATGAGGATTAGTGGGATACTGCATTCCTGAGTGTGCTATCCTTCAGATGAGGATTAGTGAGATACCACACTCCTGAGTGTGCCATCCTTCAGATGAGGATTAGTGGGATACCACACTCCTGAGTGTACCATCCTTCAGATGAGGATTAGTGGTATACCACACTCCTGAGTGTGCAATCCTTCAGATGAGGACTAGTGGGATACCGCACTCCTGAGTGTGGCATCCATCAGATGAGGATTAGTGGGATGCTGCACTCCTGAGTGTGCCATCCTTCAGATGAGACATTAAAGTGAGGCTCCATCTGCTTGAGTTGGTGGTAGCTCTGGTGGATGTAAAAGATCCCATGGTACCTATTGAAAAAAGTTTGGAAACTTCCCTGACGTTCTGGTCAAATTTGCCTGAGTAGTATAAATACCACCTTAGGTTACCTATGAAAAAAAGCTACTAGCCTAGTGAGACTAATCTGGTCCATAAAGGATAAATAAATGAATTAATAAAATAGTGTGTTATCCTAAGAGCATGTTAATGTTGAAGAAATGTGATATGTATGATGTTGTTGTTGTGTCTTTTGGCTTTTCCCGGTTAGGGGTCACCACAGCGGAACTCCAGTCCGCTAATGATTGGCAACAGATTTTTACATGCCAAGTTGCTGGCCCTGACGCACAACCTTCAACGAAGGTACGCCCATTCACGCATGTCTCCACACAGAAGACGCTGTAGCTGAGAATCAAACAGGACAACGTCTTACTGTGAGGCGACAATGCTACCGCAGCACCACCTCAGTTTCTATACTCTTTTATTTCCTACTTTCTGGTAGTCTAATACACCTCTGATGAAATTCCTTTATCAGATGTATGTAGTAGTTTCAGGTTTGAACTACATTTGTCTAGAAGGTATCTTCCTGTATCTTGCGGTGAAGGTGAAAATACTTCTCAGGTGCTTGGAGGTCTGTTCTTCAGTGGGAAATTTGAAAATCTGAAGACTTGGCAGCACAATTTTATTTGCCACTAAGAACTATTTGCTGAATATTATCAGAGAAGCTGTGTAATTTTCCAGGATGTCATCTTTTTGTAGCGTGCTTTCTGCTTGCTTTTAAAAGTTTACTAGCAGGTTCTACTGTGAAGAATTCTAAATTCTTTCGATCTGTAATGCAGCATAATATAGCAGAATACCTTATTATATTCTTTGTCTCTACTGTGTAACTTTTTTTAATAATAACAGAATTCTGACTGGAGACTTTAATATAGCTACACATTTGCATTCCCACAGACTGTGAAGTATTAGCTATCTGTTTGCAATGTAAATGTTTAACTAGTACTACTACTGTATGTCTTGGCATATCATTCTTAGTTGATGGAAGTTTTAAAGATCCATGAGCACTTTCAAAATTTAAAGGTGTAGGCATCTTTAGAGTCAAGAATTGAGGTACACTATTTTGAAGGAATACTGTTGTCTTTTTCCTAAGTCCATTTTCCTGACGGTGTTACTCCTATAGCTGTTTAAGGTATAAGGTCTGTATTTAAATGATATCAGTAACACAGAGAGTTGAGTTGCTGCCACACAATAACCTTCTGTGTGGAGTCTGTATGTCCGCCTTTTGAACGTGTGGGTTTTCCCTGGGGTTCAAATGACCCAGAAGGTGAAGGTGTGCGTGTGTGTGTGTGTGGATTGTGTGACTTTGCATGAATATGCATTCTGTAGTGGATCAGACCTTTCAGCTAGAATGATGAGCAAAGCCTTGTGCTCACTGACTGTTGGATTAATACTGATATCCCATGACACTGCACAAGATAAAGCAGATTATTAGAAAATGAATGGATAGGTTCATAGGTTCATAGGTTCATAGGTTCATACTAGGCTATCTGCCCAAGGGCATTTATAAGCCTAGCCCAGAGTTTTGTGGCTTTCGCCACCCCTTTAGTTTGGAGGATACTATGCCCATTATTTTGCTGTGCCTCTGTCAAGCAGTGACACTGAGATAATCCCTGGGGTATATCTGCGATCTCCCATCCATTAGTCAAGATTTCTCTTGAACAAAGCCAGCGAGGTGCTCTGCCTCACATGTACCGGGATTTTGTTCCACAGCATAGGGAGTCTCTGGGTGATGAATCTGTCCCTCCAGCACGTCCTATTAATAACCGTGTCAAGGTTTAAGTCTCCCACCCTTGTAGTTCTGAGGGATCTAGATTTTTTGAGGTGAAGCATGTTCATCAATTCTGGGTTGGACATGGCCTTTTATGTCAGGCACAGGTCACCTCTGAGCAGACGGTAAGCGACTGAATAGAGCTGGAGTTCCTTCAGTTGGGCAGCATAGGACATATTTTTGAGACCCTTTATCCTTTTGGTGAGGAACTTTTGGGGCCTTTCCAGTTGCTGCAGGTGTCGTGTCAGATACATTCCGAATGGGGCATTGTACTCAATCATTGGTCTGATGAGTGATGAGTACAGGGGGATGGGATGTTACTGATATAAATGCCATTTTCTATTTTATTATTATTTTTGTCCTGTTTGGGTGGGTGTAACTTCTAGAAATTTGTATCTTTTCAGAATTTAAATTCATCTTTAACAGTCTACAACTCATTGGCTACATTTACATCTTTATATGCAGTTTAACTAAAAACAACATACTTTTAAAATTATAGGAGATATTTTTTTGTAAAACATAATCAGGAACCATACACTTTTGACTTATTTTTTAACTGAGATTTATTTATTTATTTGGCATTTGTTTACCGGGAAAGTCAGACTTGGTCATGAGGTACCCATTTTCAGCAGAGGCCTTGGGAGAAAAGCTCCAGATACATATGGTTAACAGAATTAAAAACTAGAAGACCTAACAAAGTCATAACATTCAAGCATAAAATTTGAAAAACTGCACATTACTTTTTCAGAATAAAAACTCAAAAGACATAATAAAGTCATAGTGTTCAAACATAAATTATATGGAAAGCCTGATAGAAAGTTGCAGCATTATTTACATAATAGATGATTATCATAATGATTATTAATGTTATAGAGATCATGAAATATGGTAACAGATTATATTGGTGAAGGCATAGGATAGTAGAGTAGAGAAGGGTAGGGTGTGATAGAGAGGATAGTAGGAATAGATCTGAAAAAGGTATGAGTTTAACCTCAGGGGAGTATGTGTAGAGGAAGGGAGGGTAGGGTAAGTTAGTAGTGGGGACAGAGGGAGTAACAATATAAAAAGTATAAGAGTACCCCAACCAGGGCTCATACAGGAGCACATCTAAGCTTTGAAGTATTCTTTTGTGGAGGTTTTGAAGGAGTGCAGGTTAGTAGCAGTTTTGATAGTTAAGGGAAGAGAGTTCCATAGTTTTGTCACAGAGCAGGAGTAGAGGCTTAGGCCTCGGGTTTTGTTCAGTTTATAAATTGTGCGGAGATGTTTGTCTTCAGATCTGAGACGTTTATTTGGGATGTAAAAGTTGATTAATGGGCTAAGAGTATGACAAGTTAGTAGGTTGGGGATGATTTTGTATACCGTAGTAAGTTATACATTTTGAAGGTCGAGGCGGAGTTCAAGCTATCTTAGGGAATGTAGGCCTTTGCAGTGATGAATCAGAGGGTAACATTTATATCAAATTTGGCATTTTTGCTTTAGCAGCTGTCTAGTTTTTTTCTTAGGGAGGTCTGAAAGTTAGAATGGGGGGCCCCATATAACAGTGAGGGCAAGAGGTAGATTTTGGCCAGGGTAATTTTGGTAGCTGCAGTGAGGAATATTTTATTCCTCTATCGTATGCCTAGTTTTTGGTGTTTTTTATACTGTTTTGTATGTGTGGGTCAAACTTGAGATTATTGTCAATTGTGACACCTAGTAGTTTGGTATGCTGAACCAATTCAATTGCAGTATTGTTGGCTGAAAATATCTTAAATTTAGCTTTTTTTGGAGCTATGTCTTTTTGTGGGTGAAGAGAAGGAGCTTTGTTTTTTTGGGGGGGGCGGTTCAGTAGGAGTTCAGCACTGGAGAGCCATGTTTCTATGGAAGAGAAAGCTTGCTGTGTTATGTGTTGCAGGTGAGTTAATGCGTCTGATACAGAGATGATAGTGGTTTAGAGTGCCTTCACAGGAGGATGTATGAAAGTTATTGATGAAGACATTGAATAGTAATGGGCCAAGGATGGATCCTTGAGGTACACCTGTGGGGTGATGTGATCTGAAGAGACAGCATCCTGCCATTTTGCTGCCTGTCAAGCTAAGTAGCTAGAAAAACACTGAAGTGAGAAGGAGGATAGACCAATGCTGGAAAGTTCTTTAAGGAGTTTGGGGTGAGATAACATGTTGCATGCTTTTTACAAATCTAAAAATACTGCAGGTACTAGTTTTCCAGTGTCACTGGCTTTGTTGACAGATGCCATGAAAGATAATAAGGGTGCTGAGGTACTGTGTTCAGCTCTAAAGCCATGTTGAGTGTGGGAAAGTAGATAGTATTAATGGACAGATGCAGCTCCTAAATACTGTATTCCATGCATAGGTCTTCTCAAATTATCTGTGGTACGATCCCAGTTATTCTCTTTAGGGATAATGTATAAGTATTAATCATGGGATGGGTAAGGCCAGTCTATTACGAAATTGGACAGGTTATTTCGAGCACAAAAAGGGAAACCGGCTAGGCTTAAAATAGCCCACAAGGGCAGCTAGCCTAATATTTACCTCTGAATATATAAGGATTAGTTGTAGTATCTTCCACCTTCCAGTGTTAATTACACCAAGCAAATTATAGGTCTCCCCTCCCCACTTCTTGAACTTTCTGTAGGCTGTTCCTTGTTACCTGTCTCACCATGCTCCTAACATAGAGCCATAGGTACTTTGGAAACTTGGGTAACTCCACCTGTTCTGCCTTTCCCTTTTCCTAATCTCACTAACACTCTGTTTTGTTGTTCCACTGGAGGCATGCTATTTCCCTAAATGTTTCAAACATCTCCCTTATACTTCTTATTGTTGTAGTCACATCTTCTCACATTAGCATGCAGTAATCTGCATATAATCCAAAGTGACATTTGACCCCCTCCTTTAAGTATTTTTCACCAATCACAAAAGTGAATAGACTTAGGGATTGTGGGCACTCCTTCCTGTTCCCCTCTCTCTATACTTGTCTCTTCAGATACCCCCTCAGTTATGATTATTTCAATTTGTGGATATTGGCTATTGTGTGGTTTTTGGATATTGGTATGTAGTCTGTATTCAACATATGAACTTTTTCTCTACCTGACTTTGCAGCAGTATTCTTCCATTGGAATTCCCATCTCACCATATCTACAGGTCTGAGTACAGTCCAACCTTTCCCTTCTTGCTTTTGCCCCTCTATGTACAAAAATTCCAGCCTTCCTTTCCTTCATGAAGCTATTTTCCCCTGCTTCAATAATTTTAACAAGACTTCATGCAGTTTTCCTGCCACCACCTTAGACAAAATCGTGATGTCTACATTAATCAAAGTGATAGGCCTATAATTCCCATTTCCTCCTTTGCTTCCCATGACCTTCTCATACTTTTAGCTATTCTGTCCCTGCCATCCATTCTCTTCTATTCTTCCTCTAAAACCTTACACATTTAATCATCTTCCCCTTTGTAGAATTGTAGAGAATCCATCTGTACTTCCAGCGTTCCTGCCCACCATCTTTTATATGGCTTTTGTTGGCTCATACAGTGTCAAAACTGTATTCAGTCTGTCTGCAGTGTACATACTGGCCCTACATTCATTCCCCAGTTCCATTTGTAGACTTCTGAACTGTTGTGAGGTTTCCCGCTCTCCCTGTAGTATTCATTACGTTTTTCTATGATTAGCTCATCCTCTTCTAATTATTCTGCATCTTCTTCCCTTATTCTCTGTACCTCTCTCTTTCCCTCTCTGTCTTCTTCTTGTATTTCTTGACTACCTGTTTCTTGTGCCTCCCCCACTATTTGCCAGTAGCCTGCTCAGTACAATTTTTGCAATTCTTGCTCAGTAATAACTTTACATTCTAATTTCATTCTTATTGCTTTTTATGAAACCTATAGGACTTCCCTTCTACTTTCGTTCTTTCTGTACCGCATCTCTCTCTCTCCAGCTCCTCAGTCATCCTTCCTTCCTTCTTTTTTTTCTTTCCTTTTGCTCTCATTGATTTTCTCCTGACAGTCACCTGGATCTCATCCTGTAGTCTCACAAGTATTTCCCATTGTGTTTCTGTCTTTCATATTGTCCTGCATTGACTCCTTTATTAGTTTTTCAGTGTTCCTTTGTCCGCTGCAAACTTCCACCCCCCCCCTTCTTTTCATTGCTTTCTGTTCCCGCACACTTACCTTAAGTCTCACTCCAAGACTCAATAGTCTCTGTCCTGTAGCACACTTACCTTAAGTCTCACTCCGAGACTTGACAGTCTCTGTCCTGTAGCACACTTACCTTAAGTCTCACTCCGAGACTTGACAGTCACTGTCCTGTAGCACACTTACCTTAAGTCTCACTCCGAGACTTGACAGTCTCTGTCCTGTAGCACACTTACCTTAAGTCTCACTCCGAGACTTGACAGTCACTGTCCTGTAGCACACTTACCTTAAGTCTCACTCCGAGACTTGACAGTCTCTGTCCTGTAGCACACTTACCTTAAGTCTCACTCCGAGACTTGACACTCTCTGTCCTGTAGCACACTTACCTTAAGTCTCACTCCAAGACTCGATAGTCTCTGTCCTGTAGCACACTTACCTTAAGTCTCACTCCAAGACTCGATAGTCTCTGTCCTGTAGCACACTTACCTTAAGTCTCACTCCGAGACTTGACACTCTCTGTCCTGTAGCACACTTACCTTAAGTCTCACTCCGAGACTTGACAGTCTCTGTCCTGTAGCACACTTACCTTAAGTCTCACTCCAAGACTTGATAGTCTCTGTCCTGTAGCACACTTACCTTAAGTCTCACTCCGAGACTTGATAGTCTCTGTCCTGTAGCATACTTACCTTAAGTCTCACTCCAAGACTTGATAGTCTCTGTCCTGTAGCACACTTACCTTAAGCCTCACTCCGAGACTTGACAGTCTCTGTCCTGTAGCACACTTACCTTAAGTCTCACTCCGAGACTTGACAGTCTCTGTCCTGTATTTGGATCTCATCAGTAACTTCCATTACGTTTTCTTTCCATAAGAACCTATCTAACCTACTCACCTGTATTAAAATGTTTCTTATAAAGGTCCATTCCCCTTTTTACTCCTGAATGCTGTTTACATTAAGAACCTTTTACTCATGTATGAGGAGATCACATGAACTGGGTAGTTTTAAGGGAGCTGTGTGTATAAGAATAAAACATGCCTAAAAACAGTGAAGAAATAAATGAAAAACTGAAGTCATGGATAACTGTTTAGCACTTTTGTCTTTAACAAGACATCTTTGGAATATAAAAAAAATCATCTAAAACCTTTTAATATATAAAATTATCAGCAAATGTATGACTTTAAAACAACAGATCATATAATCCTAGCAGAACAGCTTTAATTTACACTTTTGTGAGACAGTTTCATTTCCCTTTTCATCCCTTCTGCTTTAGTAGATATTTAATAGTCATGATGTCATTTCTACCAGGAGTAGCCGCAGTGGTGCAGCAGTAGTGTTGTTGCCTCACAGCAAGAGGTTCTCCCATTCGATTCCCGGCTGGAGTGCCTTCTGTGTGGAGTCTGCATGTCCTCCCCATGGTCAAGTGGCGTTTGAAAGACGTGTAAATGGGCGTGCCTTCGTTGAAGGTTGGGTGTTGAGCTGGCACCTTGGCACTGTAAAAATCTACTGCCAATCATTAGTGGACCATTGTTCTGCTGTTGCGACCCCTAACTGGGAAAAACTAAAAGAAGAAGAAAGATGTCATTTGTAGCAGGAAATGTTGATACATTCATATTCAAATGTCACTGTCTTCCCTCTTTTCAGGTAAGGTACCAGCATCTCCCCTCTCTAGCATTATAAAAACACCTTAAATTCCCTGAACTTTTAACATACTAAACTGTATCTCTATAGTGTTGTCATATTCTTCTTTTTTTAAAGGTACAGCAATGCTCATAGATACTTTGGTTTAATTTCCTCAGTCTTTACTACTTAAAAAGCCTCAGAGCTTTCACATCTTCATAAATATACAGAAACAAACAGCTGTAAGGTTTTAGACACAGCTGGTTTCTAACATGAGGTCCACTGTCATTAAAATGATAGAAATGACAAAAAACACATCTGTGCATCTTTTGGCTTTGTGTTGTTCATAGGTTAGTACTAAGCTAACTGCCCATGTGGGCTATTATAAGCCTAGCCAATTACCCCCTGTCAGAATCAAACCCTGCACCTTGTGTTTATAAGGTAAACACTTTAATTATTATGCTAACCACCCACTCTACCCCACCAGTATTAAGACTGTTGATACTGATTTGTTTCCATTAAAGATTTTATATACTGTGGTTCTTACTAATGAAGTGTAGTTTCCCACCTAAAATGCTAAACAGCTTGTAATATCCTTATACAGTCCTCAGTTATTCATCACAGAGGTCCGTTTAGTTATTATTGATGTTTATCTCTTTTCCAGTAAAGAGAGATAAACATCAATTTCCAGTAAAATCAGATGCAGTGGTACAGTGGTAGCATTGTTGCCTCACAGCAAGTGGTTCTCCTGTTCAATTCTTGGCTGGAGTGCCTTCTGTGTGGAGTCTGCATGTCCTCCCCGTGGTTGAGTGGTCTCCGAAAGACATGTGTGAATGGGTGTGCCTTCGCTGAAGGTTGGGAATTGGGCTGGCAACTCGGCACCATAAAAATCGGCTGCCAGTCATTAGCAGACTGGAGTTCCGCTGTGGCAACCCCTAACTGGGAAAAGCCGAAAAGACAAACATCTCTTTTCCAGTAAAATGGATTTATGTGCTAAAATTGTATAAACAGTATTCCTTTGTTCTTTCACTTCAGAAATGGTGGCACTCTCTTCAGACCCTTAACCTCTGTGAAAATAATTCCTTCAGAGTTGTCAGTTCAGTAATAAACATGTCATCATCTGAAACTAATCAAAGTTTGGCCTGCTTGACTTTCTATTACATTGTTTTTTTATTGACATTGGATGAGAGTTTGTGGTGTGCAAGTTGATATTAGTAAGAGTTGTTTTTGAAGTACAGTAGAAATTAATCAGTTGTTAATATTAACAATACCCAAGTCACATTTAAAAAGTACAACTTTCATAAATCAGTTAACTATATATTTTAAAATAAATGGTAGTACAACTCCTATATGTTTTGAATTGTGACAGTGTTTTTTCTGTACTATGCCATAAAATAAATACCTAGTAAATCTACAGAGAAAATGCAGTTATTTTTATGAAGGGAGACACATGGGTTTTGTTTTAGTAAGTGATTGTTTCATTGTTTGATTATTTTAATTTAATGAAATGTAGAAAAGGTGCGTGTTTTTAATTGTATGTATTACTCTGTAAAGGCTTGTATAAGCCAAGGTGCTAGGAGTTTTACTGTTTTTTGTTTTACAGTAAATAAGTTTGTTTTTTTTGCACTGGCCATTTCCTTTGTTCGTGGTGGTTCACATACAGTTATTCTTTATTTAGTTGTGTATGAAGTTTTCTTCCCAAGTTGGAAGTACCAAATTGCCATGTGATGTGGCCACCATAGCTCGCATTATTGCCATGTGATGTGGCCACCATAGCTCGCATTATTGACATGTGATGTGGCCACCATAGCTCGCATTGTTACTCCATTTTTTTACTTATTCTGTTATTACACCATTTTCTTACTGCCCCTATTGTTACATCCGTTTCTTTCCTGTTGCTGTTGATATACCATTTTCTTTCTGGAAGTAATTGCTGTTAAACCAAAAATGATTACTTTTTAAAATGGTTTGCATTAGATTGAAAACTAAATTATTTTTTTTTTCATTAGAAAGTGTGTTTTACCTAAAGAGTCTCTCAAGAAATCCAAACCTATTTTGAAGTGATATGACTGTGTATACATCAGCTATATGAGCAGAAACAAAAAACATAGTTCCTTAATCTCAGCATGTTTTTTAATTTAGCCAAAAATGCACAAGAATCACTGATGTGACTTAGTATAAATGGAGTGAATTCTTTCAATATACTATGTGTAAATGGGTTATGCCACATAATCAAAGAACACTTGATTCAAACATGATACTTGGAGACAAAGAAGTGCTTACCTTTTATATCAAACTCTGGATCTTTACTTGGTGGCAGCTGACTTCATTTTTGCCGTGTTATATACTTTAAAAGTTTAAAACCTTTGATTGCACTTAATAGCTCATGTTCATATTTACTGATGTTTTCCTGCTCATTTTCAGCTGTACAGGATCTTAAATACTTACAAGAGAGCAGGTTATAGGCAGTCTAATGTCAGCACACCTTGGAGGCAGAAAGAGAGAGAGAGGCAGGTGGCATAGCTCTCATCAGTAACCTCACTTTCCCTGTGCTGCAGTAATGATGGGGGGAGGATAATGAAGCAAGATATGATGTGGGGGTGAAGTCCCCCACAATGGAAGTGCAGAAAACAAAGAACTCAGGTACACACATTAGAAGAATTAGGAGAATGTATAATATAAGCTTGTGTGAGAATAGCAAATATAATGGCTGTGAATTAAATGGAGTATTATGTCTGTGATGTTTTGATTTTAACTAGGATTGTTCATTAATACTCTGCTTCTGCCACTGAAATACTTGTCCTTTCTACTCTGACCAATTTTTAGAAATCTCAGCCTTGCTCTATATAATGACTGGTCTTTTCTTAGGAGTGGTAAGGTTCAGTCGAGGAGACCATTAAGGTATCTAGCTCAAATTCCCAGTTGCCTCTAAACACTGACTGGTAAAATGACTTTCTCAAGGTCACACAGGCAAATGAAGGCTGAGGGACTCAAACCCTGTATCATACGAAGTAGCTCATTAACACCATATAGCCTCACTCCAACTAGACTAGGACTATAACTGCATATAATATTTTCTGGAATCTTGTGCTGTTAATTTTCAAGGAAAATGCACTTATTTGTATCCTAAATTTCAATCTGAATGGGAAGCAATCAGTAGTATGATGCATACTGTTAAATATGCAGAATGTAAAGATTGCTTGTTTCACTTTTATCAAATGTTATGACATAAATGAGAAAGGTTTGGTCTTTCTCTTTTGTCCAGGTGCAAGTTCACTTTTCAAATGACTGTTAAAAGATAAGTTTATTTTATAGTATTTTGCTCAGAAGAGGCTTCTGATGCTTTCAGCTCCCTGCATTATGACTTTCCTGCTCAAATTGCCAGTTTTATGCAATTTTAGAAGGCTTTTATTTGCTTGTTAGGTGTCACAAATGCCATATGATATCTACCAAGTCCATTTGCTTACCTCCTGGTTTTTCTTTATATTTTTGATGTTGCAGGAGTTGGGCTACAATGTAGTCAGATTTTTGCTGAATTATGATATCACCATAATTAAATGTTTGTTGTGATGTAGGACTGTGGTTTCTGGTACTACCTCAGTTTCTGGCACTTTCCCGTCCCGGTTTCTGCACTTTCCTGCCCTTACTTCACATGTATTACAGCCAGATGATGTTTTATTTAAGTGCTGATGACTGTTGGGGTGAGTTGTTAACCACTGACCAGAGTTTTCTGCTCAGGGGTTGGTAGTGTATACTGTCGATCCATTTATGATATCTGTCAAAGTGAACTGTTACATCTGAGTATACCGTTTTCTACTGTGTATTTTTATTCACATGGATCAGTGCAATAAATTTGTTAGTTGTGAAATTCAGTTAATGAGAATTTACAGTTGATGTAATATTTTGAATTTTGTTGGTTAAGTTTCACTTTCTTGCACTGGCAAAGTTGAAGTTTAAGTTGTTGACTTCTTGACTGGAAATAAAATTTAAAAGTAGCATTGACAGCTAGATTCCTGACCATTTATTGAATAATATTTCCCAAATGGACATTAAAACTATTCATTTAAAGCTACTTTCAGTGAACAAGCAAAGCTGTTTTGCAAGAGGCAAGTCCCCCGTGCACCACCCATGTGAAGGGCGACCCCCCCCCACACACACACCCTCTTAACTTGTATATATCAACTCATGGTCACACAGCAGTGAATAAAGGGCAACAGGTATTGTTAACCGAAAGCTGGGTTCCAGATTCATTGAAATCTTCTTTGTGCTGCTGTTAGCTGGAGAAACAGCAGTCAGCTTTCCCTCATGTTCTTTGGTAATATTTGTTTTTGCTTTAAGCCAAACAGCTGCAATAGTCTGTTTTATCATATGAAAAAAGAGTGGAAGCTGGAATACTGTGATCAGTATCAGATTATTTCAATGCACAAACAATGATTTAAACCATCTAGTCAAGTATTTCAGAAAGCATTACCGAATTTCAAAATATGCTACAAACAGAAATAATACCTTAAGTGGGAAATGAGTGGCTATTTTTATAAATAAAACAGAAGATTTGCTTACATTAGTAACAAAGTTCAGGTAATAAGCTTTCATCTATGCTTTAAGATGTATTGCTATGAAGGATTAATACTTAACAAGAATTACTTAAAGATAAAAAAAGCTTCAAAGGATCACACAAGTTTTTGTAGAAGAATATTTTGTAATATGGAGAATATGAAAGTTGTGGAAAGGCATTGATAAACATATTTTAGAAAGGAAAAAATATTATAAATGTGCTTGAACGAGTATAGGTTTATCATAATATTAATTTCAATAGAAATGAGCAGAAGTAGCTTATACATGTCTGGCCCTCAATGTCTTTGGATACAGGGCACCATTATTATTTAGGGAAAACCTGGTTAGGCTTAGACCCCCCCCCCCGTCATTAGCCTAGTAACAGTCTGTGCATCTGTGATCCTATAAAATACATTACTGATTATAAAAAGAGTAATAAGCCATTTTGAATGCTATGCATTTTGTCCACATACTGAGACACTGGAAGAAGGCATAGCTTCTACTTCCAGTCAGATAATCAAAATGATCACTTTATGAAACTACTTTCTATCTATAATACAAGTAACAGTAAGAGAAACATGTTTTTGTAATAAGATAGCAACTCTAATCAGAAAAAGCACTGGTTTCAAGTCTGCAGAGTTTAATTGTGGAACAATACAGGTGATTGTACAGTGTTTCTTAGGGTTCCAAAACATCATACAGTGAGCCTGTAATTGACATTTCAGTATATTGAAACTGGCTATGTCATATTTGCTGTGCTTACATTTTGGTTCTGAAGAAGTAATAGAAATGGGAAAAAGTGAGTATTTTGCAGCTTTCCTCTCCCCCTTCATCTTAGTTTCGATAGAGACACCAGGTGTATGGGGCTTAACTTCACAGAGAGGAATGCAAATCTGAAAGAAGCATCAGTTTCCGACTAATGAGAAAGAATTGTATCCACTGCTAATAATACTCTTGGCATTCCTCATAAAAATCAAAATGTTCATATTAATTTCTAGCATCTTAGCTGGTGTTTTGCATTAGAGTCTAAAAAAAACAGATGTAAGTGTATAGAAATGTCAGAAACCATGAGTTCTTTCAATATATACATTGAGTACTGTGTTAACAGTTTTGAATTCAGTTAAGCATGGTATTTTTAATACTTATTTTGTGTTTAGGTCTTTATTTATCTTAAGTAGTGTTTTCCTTTCTGAAATAATCAGTTTACTGAACACTAGGATAAATTAAAAAGCTGCCCATTTCTTGATGGGCAGGATTGCGCACTAATTTCAAAACTATGTTACATACAAGTTATTAAAAGATTTCCTTTTAAGGGCTACATGATGGACAATACCACTGCACTAATGTTTGGCCTCTATTTAGAGCAAAGAAACATATATTAATTGTTGTTCATTTATTTATATTGTCAATTATACAATAACCGCTCATTGCCATTCAAAAGCGAGCATGCTGATTGGACAGCCATATAGTAAAGTCTGGCTACTGAAGTATCATTCAGCAGACAGACTTTTTATTGGCATATGCTGGAGGACAGCAAAATGTGAGAAAAATCAGCTATGTTTTGTAAAACTAAAGAAATGGAAATGTACCAGATTTTTCTTGTATTTTTCCAGTGACCCTCATAAAATCCTGTTTTTTTAAACATAAACAAAACAATAGAGATTCTGTTTTTCTCAGTTGCTTTTCTTGTACTGCACTGATGCACTGTGCAAGCATGGGAACACGTCCCACATGCATGTGCATTACATCAGTAAGCAAGGAAGAACACGAAGCAGACTGAAACTGTTATACAAAGATATTATTTAAGAACTGTAAGCAATTTATTTCTTAAATAATTATTTCTTAAATAATGTCATTGTATAAAATTAATAATCCACTGCTGTTTGTGGGTATATCAGGATTTATACACCCTTGTGGTCAGACCACACCAACCATTGGTAAGTCCTTATATACCCCTGCATAGTCATGGATTATTGCTTAAAATTTTGTTTACTCTAAATATCTGAACTACCAAGTGACACAGACAGACCTGCTTAGCCACCCACAAAGTCTCTTAGCTGGCTGAACAAGAAGCTGTTGACAGTATGCATGTAACTTAAGTGGCTGCTGAGATACTGTAAGTTATTTGCAAAATATTACAAACTTAATTGTTACTGCATTTACTGCTTCTTATAAAATCCAGTTTAAGAACTAAAACCTAAAGAAAGCTACCACTGTAAGCATTAGTTTTTGCTATAGAGTTTGCCATTTACACTTCTTTAGAAATCTCTACAGTTCCAGAGATACGAACATTTGTTCGAAATGAGAGGACATACTTTGAGTTTATCTACAAGCTTAGGCTCTGCCCATTGGAAGTTACAGTGCAAACTTCCAGAGTTCTATTGGAGGGGATCATTTAAGTGCTACCTGCAGTTAATTGTTGCACTATAAGCTTTCTTTAACATAAACCTTTTATATCTTTCACATATGTACATTAAAAAAGAGAAAGAAATAGACTGAGAGGCAGAAAGGTAATTTTATATATACAGATGTAGGATGTTCAGAAGATAAAAAGATGAGAAGAAACAGAGGCACATCTAAAGTGTATAGAAGTAGATATATTAAGCAGTGCTGGAAAGTGAGACACTAGAAATTCTGAAATTTTTTTTTTGGTCAATAGTGACAGGATAGGCTGAGCAGGGCAAACTTATAGGAAGCAATCTCCTTATCTGCCAGCAATCTGTATTTCAATTCCAATGATTCTTGTCAGGTTTTAGCTGATCATGATTATTTTGACATAGTTTTACTTTAACTACTGCATGGCCTATACAATACATCAGGTCAGGATTCTCTGATGATCTTTCTGAGTCATTTATGTCTCATAAATATAAATAAATGCTGCCTAAATTTCCTACAATTATTAGTTTCTAACTATGCTGACACAATTAATTTACTTAGTAGTAGACAGTTCTTTAAAAGAAAACCTCCACTTGTTATTTATTTTAAACCTTCTTGCTTCTGTACAAGTGGTACTCAGTCTTTCAAGCATTCACAGCTTAACTGCTGCCCTCAACAGTGTATCAGGTAATTTGTATTTTGAAATTTATCAGAACTAAAACATTACAACTTTTTGAGACAAAGGAAAAGCATAAACTATGGGTTTTTGTGTTGGACTGACAGGTAGATATCCATGTGGTTTATTTAGGATTGTATTAAATATGACTGAATTTAAAGTACAGAAACTGCATAGAAACTCTCAAATTGGGGTGATGTAATCTGTTACAGAGCAGGAATATCCAAACTGTTCTAGAAACGTATGAGTTCTGCACCCCATTATTAACGTGGCAATACTGTCAAAGTAGTACAATTCCAGTTGAGTGTAAATAAAACTGTTTCAGAAAATTTCTGTAAGACAGTATTAATAAAAACATGGGTTTAGAAACAACAGTTGTCATGCTAAAACAGAGTATAGTTTTATATATATATATATATATATATATATATATATATATATATATATATATATATATATGTATATATAGCTATATAAGATGGGCTTCTTTTTCATGAGACAACGCATGTCATTTTGTACTATGGTAGCCTGAAGAACTGTTTTTCTGTATCTGTCTCAACCACTGGTAGTGTGCTATTAAAACAGGAAAATAAATATATGAATATATAGCATTGATCTATAAATCATATCTTAAATATACGCTTAATGATTCAGAAGCCTTCAGCAGACTGTATACACTGAGTTACCTATGTAAAATCAGTTTGTTTATAATGTTGTTTGCTTCCTGGTTATTGGAAATATTTGTCAAAATATTTTGGATACATTTTATGTGTTTTTTTAAATAAATTGATTAAAGGATTTGGTCTAGAAATTAATATTACCTATCATAGAGAAAGGATAGTATTTTTGTATGCTTCACTTAATGGCTGTATAGATGGGCCTATAGTTTGACAATTATAACAAGTCCACTTGTGGAATGAATGTACATGGGAGAAGATGTCAACAAAAACTTTGCTTGATTGTCTGTCTTTTAATACACTTTTAAGAATAAAGAGAAATTCTACTTGATAGAATGATTTTTAAAATATAAAAAAGTGGCCATCTGTTTAAATATTAAATATGAGTCATTTTAAAGCGAATGGCAGGTCTATATTAATTCTGCAAAAGATGTATTCATTTCACGTCTTCAATGAATTCACTTCAGTGAACTGCTGAATGTTTCTTACTGTTCGCAAACACTTGCCCACCCGCCTACTGGAACACATAATTGACTAAATCAAATCCACCCAAGTAGGGGGCTTCACCCACACCCCCCCTCCAACATTGGAGGCTCTACCCCCAAGTATATACAGTGGATATAAAACATTTACACACCCCTGTTAAAATGCCAAGTTTTTGTGATATAAAAAAATGAGACCACAATAAATCATTTCATAACTTTTCCCACCTTTAATGTGCCCTATAACCTGTACAATTCAATTGAAAAACAATCAAATCTATTAGGTGAAAACATATAAAAAATAAAAAAAATGCACAATATGCTGGTTGCATAAGTGTTCACACCCTTAAACTAATACTTTGCTGTGTGTGCACACCCTTAAGCTAATAATTTGTTGAAGCACTGCTTGTTATAGTGTGTTTCAAATGTGTAGTTTGAACATTTTCCAGTAAGCAATGAAACAATGTATGAACCAATAATAACAAAACTACCAGTTTCAGAACATTTCAACCATAAAAGACCACTCAAACTTCTATCATTACAATCCACCAATATCAATCAATATGAACAATCTCTGCAGAAGTAAAAGTCATCTGAATAATTTCACATTAAAAATATCTGTTACTAATGAAGAAATTGCTACTGGAAAACAACTTTACATTTCAAGTGTTTTATCTTTAAGTTCTGTCCCTGTTGCCCAGGAGAATAAATTGACAATGTTGCCTTAAAAAAGTTGCTAAGCTGGTAATAATGTAATAGGGAATGGCTGGCAAACCAGCAACTAGTTCATAGTTAGTAGGCACCTCATCCAAAGGACACACTTAGGAGTACAATGCCACCATCCTTATTTAAAGTGCAGTGCAGTATCAGCCATCCATCTACATGATGTGAGAGGTAGAACCCCCAGCCTTTTGAATGAAAAGCAAGCTTGCTACTTGCTGTGCTAATAACACTGCTTCTCAATTCTATAGCAGAAACACTGACTGCCATTAGCTAAACAAAACAGTTGCATATTGAAAAAACTTAGAATGAGCAACGGTAAACTTCTCTGTACTTGAAACTCACAGTTCCTTGAAAATGCACTGAAATTCACAATTCTTTGAGCAGTCTGATACTTAGTGTAGATTGAAGATTCAGGCTCTCGTCTCCTGTAACCAAAGTATAGGGGGTGAGCCTGAGTAAGTTAATTGACTAACCTGCCATTCTTAACTAGGGCATTTTATGCAAATACATACACACACCTTGTTGGAAGGTAAGTTTGCAAGTCACCTTACCCGACTTGCTTGTCTTGTCTCTCTCACGATGACAACAAGCAAGTTTAAATTTCCTGCACACAGAATGTGTTTATATTACTTTGGCATGCATCAGACTAAAGTCACAGCCATGTACACACTTCACAGAGTGCCTATACATCTTGTTAAAGAAATTGATTAATTAAAAAGTAAATGTGGCAGGCCCATGGCCAGCACTCCCACACTCCCCACCAGCCAACAGGCCCTAGGTGACTGTCTAGGTTGCCTAGAGCTGGATGCAGCTCTGAATACTGTTACACAGTTCAAGACAAAGCATTCAGGGACTGTTATGCTATCTACATTGTTGTTGTACAATACATTTAAAGGTGCACTATATGAACACAACAGGATTGTAATTAAGGGTCATATTTGTCTAAAAACATAATAGAAAGTGGTGGGACAAGAAAATAATTAAAAAAAAATATTTAGAAAAAAATGTGGGCAAGTTCCATTATTATATGTAATAACTTATCTCCAAAGGGTATGGATTTGATTTACCTATTAAGACTTTGCTTTAATAATTTATTCAGTGTGACTTTAATGATTACCATTAGCCATGTGGCTTATTTTTACAGTACATTTTTTTTTTTTATTGAAACCGTGCAGATCAAGGCCGTATTTTTTTGTTACTGAAGATGTAGGCTGTTTCTTTTTTGTAATAAAGTTCTAGATTAAATGGATGCATACTAAAGGTGAACATTCAAGGAGTTACTTATGTTGTTTTTGATATTTGTACAGACCAGTGTCACCTTGCAAATTCCCCTTCTCTCTTTTATACTGGTTCTGGGATATTTTACACCTGCCTGAGACAGCACAAACTCAGGTAAATGAAACCTTAATTTCATATCTCACTTATAGGGCAGCACCTCAACAGTGCAGCCCTACGTTTATGTTGCACTGCTGTGGCATTTTTGGAATATGAAGCACCTGGGGTAAGGAAGGAACCCACACCCAAACTATACAGCACCAGAGCTGCATTTGCTCCCTTTTGAGACTTAGGCAGTTCTAACCATTTCAAAACTTGCTTTTTCATTACTGAATTCTGCTAAAAGCAGCTAATTTTGTTAAGCTTCAATGAGCTTAATTCATATTTCTTTAGTTGGCAGGAGTCACTCTGTATGACAATCGATTCTACAATAAAGCACAATTGACAAGTGCACCTTTTTATCAAAGAAGTTGCGTAAGTGGGGTTACTGCTCCCATTATGCTAAACTGCAGTGACTTCGAAGTGGTATAATTCGAGGACAAAGGAAGTACAGCCCCCCTTTGGGGCAATGATACACAGTTTTCTTCCACACAGTATAATACATTTCCTAAATTACTTTCTAAATGCCATTTTACATGTTTCTTTCCAGTGGAATGATATTCATAAATTAACTTTTTGCAGATTATTGATTGGCAGTACTTTTTATTTCATTGACTCAGTAAAAAAAAAACTTTATTTGTCCTTTTTGAATGAATTGCAGCCCTTTTCTTAGCTGAGGCCTTTTCTGACCAACATTTGTGTTTTTTTTTATTTAATTAATACAAGCCTTTTCATATTTACGTCTCTGTTTATATTTAGATGCTTTGTTTTTCCTTTATCTTTAATGCAGCACAGTTTGATTGTCAGAGTGATTAGTTTTCCCTTTATGTGATTTGTGTACATGCATTAAAAAGCACTATGGTACATAATTGCAATACAGTACACAGAAAATGACCACTTGGTAGAATAAAACCAGATGAAGGAGCTACACAGCAACAGGGAAAAAGATGCTGCATGGGCTTAATGCATTACATGCAGGACTGCAAAAATGGAAATAAATGTAAGCAGGAATGGCCAGACACACATTGTGTTACTAATATATAAAACCGAAACAATATCACACAGAGGGGGAGCATTATTACTTTACTTTACTTCATATTGATTAATCTGCGGTGGTTTGCGGACCTTTTTCAGGTATAACCCAAGCCAGTGCAAGTTAACGCAGCACACATTTCTACTGAATAGGTGCAATAGCAGCATTTAAGTTCTAGCATACAATAATTATGAAAAACAATTTGTTAGATAGAATAACTTTTTTTTTTTACAAAAGAGTACTTTTAACTTGCCACTCGTATGCCTTTCTTCCAGAAAAAAACAAAACAAAAACAAATTTAGCAGTAAATTACAGCAAATCAGCAGCAGAACAGCAAAATACAGATATAAATATTTAACCTCACAACAACTTGTAGAAAATAATTTTTCAGAAGATTTAGCCAAAAAGTGCAAGACCATTAGCTAAAAACAGTGCAAAACAGATAATGGGTTAATTAATTTGTTGGGAGGCATTTAAAAGGGAGTGTGGGGTGGTGCAGTGGGTAGCATTGTCACCTAAAAGCAAGAGGTCCTCTGGTTCAGTTCTCAGCTGGGGTGCCTTTTGTGTGGAGACTGCAGGTCCTCTGTGTTTGCATGTTTTTCTCTGGATGCTTGGTGTTCTTCCACATTAATACATGCAGCAGGTGGATTGAATACTCTAAACTTGCCATAGGTGTAAGAGCGTGTGTCTGTGGTATAGGCACAAAGCTAACAAACTTGTCCTGTAAAAAGGAAAAACATATGAAAACAGCAACAAGGGCCATTGTTTCCTATTTGTTGATCCTACGTGACATTCCATGGCATAACAGGCTGAACAGAGACAGAGAACAGATGTACAGAATGTATTAGGAAGATAATTCATGCTAAATAAGATATGGAGGAAGAAGAAGCCTACTGATCAAACCCATGTGTAGCAGGATAGTGACAGACATAACATAAACAGGTAAAATGGCCATTAATACCACCACAGAGTCTATCAACAGCTGGGTATTATGTGCTGCTGTGGTGGGAGGGGAGGGAGCAATAGGAGACATGATTCTCTTATATGAGAGTCACAGCCCTGCTTATAGGGAGAGAACAACACATGAATAAGACTGTGCTGACAGCATAGTGGGGATACAAATATTACCTACCACCAACCTCACACTAGGCCTAAATGATGACCTAAGTGCACAGTAATCCAGCAACAGTGCTTAAGTGCATGGCTGTCCAGCACTGACTGCACACTTTGGGTGCCACACTTAATTGATTTCATAGACATGACCCTGCAGCATCATGTCAGTAAGGAGCTGTCAAGGGAAATCCAGACAGCAGCTAACAGTTTTTTAACTGCGGTAAGTCTAAATGTGGCGGCACTGATTGCGCGTGTATTGCATTATGTGAGTCAATTGGATACACAAGGGGCATGTCTGTGGCGGGTTAGAAGGGTGGCACTCGAGTTTCAGTTGCAGGACTTCGTACTCTTGTTCTACATGCTATTGGCAGAAGATATGACCTTGCATGGGAGCACTCAGTTTATCTATGCTCATGTTCCCCCTGCCATTTGAGTAATTGTCATTTTGTGCAAAAGTTAATATTATCTTCTAGTATCTGGTATAATAAGTGACATGTGATGAAAGTTGCATGAGGTCCATGCAAACTGCTACAGATCTTCTAAAATACTGCCAGAGCTGTGCAGTCACACATGCATGTTACATCCCCAGAATGGTGAGTTTGAAGGTGTGCATGCATGCAGGTACATGTGTATACATGTGGGGAGGGTTATGCCAGTGGGATAAGTAGGTGGAGTGAGGGGGGTACCTCCCCAACTGCATAGTGCTAGGGGGTACAATTGGAATATCTGGATTGGTCTTCAGTGCATTTGTGATCAGAGTTGAAGCACTTAACACTCCATGTGTGGCATAAACTTTAACATCTACAAATATAGCATGTGGTTTGCTACATTTTAAAACAAACAATGAACCTTTTTTTTCTTATAATTTAAGTGCTTCAGCATTCCAAGTACGTAAACTGTTTAAAGAGAGAAAGAATAGCTTTTTTTTGAGGTGGGGGGTGCCAGATCAGAGAACAGCCCCTGGCATCAGAATAGTGGGAAAATTTCCCGGTTAGGGTTCGCCACAGCGGATCACCTGTTTCCATTTCTTCCTGTCCTCTGCATCTTGCTCTGTCACACCAACCACCTGCATGTCCTCTCTAACCACATCCATAAACCTTATTTTAGGCCTTCCTCTTTTCCTCTTACCTGGCAGCTTCATCTTTAGCATCCTTTTCCCAATATACCCAGCAACCCTCCTCAGCACATGTCCAAACCAACGCAACCTCGCCTCTCTGGCTTTGTCTCCAAACTGTCCAACCTGGCCTGACCCTCTAATATACTTATTCCCAATCCTGTATACCCTAGTCACACCCAGTGCAAATCTTAACATCTTTAACTCTGCCACATCCAGCTCTGACTCCTGCCTTTTTGTCAGTGCCACTGTCTCCAACCCATATAACATAGCTGATCTCACTACCCTTTTGTAGACCTTCCATTTCACTCTTACTGGTACTCGTCTGTCACAAATCACTCTTAACACTCTTCTCCACCCACTCCACCCTGCCTGTACTCTCTTCTTCACCTCTCTTCCACACTCGCCATTACTCTGAACTGTTGATCCCAAGTATTTAAACTCATCCACCTTCACCAACTCTACTCCCTGATTCCTTACCATTCCTCTATCCTCCCTTTCATTCACACACATATATTCCATCTTAGTCCAGCTGACCTTCATTCCTCTCCTCTCTAGAGCATATCTCCACCTCTCCAGGGTCTCTTCAACCTGTTCCCTACTCTCACTACATATCACATTGTCATCTGCAAACATCATAGTCCACGGGGACTCCTATCTGATCTCATCTGTCAACCTGTCCATCACCAGTGCAAATAAGAAAGAGCTCAGAGCTGATCCTTATTGTAATCTCACCTCCACCTTAAATGCATCTGTCACTCCCATGGCAGATCTCACCACTGTCACACTACCTTTGTACATATCCTGTACCACTCTTACATACTTCTCTGCCATTCCTGACTTCCTCATACAATACCACAACTCCTCTCTAGGCACCCTGTCATATGCTTTCTCTAAGTCCACAAAGACACAATGCAACTCCTTCTGACCTTCTCTGCACTTCTCCTTCAACACTCTCAGAGCAAACATTGCATCTGTAGTGCTCTTTCCTGGCATGAAACCATACTGCTGATCACTAATCATCACCTCCCTTCTTAATCTAGCTTCCACTACTCTTTCCCATAATTTCATGCGGTGACTGATCAGTTTTATCCCTCTGTAGTTACTACAACTCTGCACATCACCCTTATTCTTAAAAATCGGTACCAAAACACTTTTTGTCCACTTCTCAGGCATCCTCTCACTTTCCAAGATTTCATTAAACAATCTAGTTAAAAACTCCACTGCCATTTCACCTCAACACCTCCATGCTTCCATAGGTATGTCATCTGGACCAACAGCCTTCCCATTCTTCATCCTCTTCATAGCTATCCTTGCTTCCGCCTTGTTAATCCATTGCACTTCCTGATTCACTATCCTCACATCATCCAGCCTTCTCTCTCTCATGCTCTTCATTTATCAGCCCCTCAAAGTACTCTTTCCACTTCCTCAACACACTCTCCTCGCTAGTGAGTACATTTCTCTCATTATCCTTTATCACCCTTACCTGCTGCACATCTTTCCTAGCTCAGTCCGTCTGTCTAGCCAATTGGTACAGGTCCTTTTCTCCCTCCTTAGTGTCCAACCTTTCATACCACTCTTCATACGCTTTATCCTTAGCCTTTGCCACCTCTCTCTTTGCCATGCTCATCTCCTTATACTCCTGTCTACTTTCTTCATCTCTCTGACAATTCCACTTCTTATTCGCCAGCCTCTTCCTCTGTATACTCTCCTGTACTTCCTCATTCCACCACCAGGTCTCCTTGTCCTCCTTCCTCTGTCCAGATGTCACACCATGCACCTTTCTAGCAGTCTCCCTTACTAGCTCTGCTGTAGTTACCCAGCTATTCGGTAACACTTCACTGCCACCCAGTGCCTGTCTTAACTCTTCCCTGAACTCCACCTCACAATCACCCTTTTTCAATTTCCACCATTTGATCCTTGGTGCTGCTCTCACACTCCTCCTCCTCTTCTTGATCACCAATATCATTCTACAGACCAGCATTCTATGCTGTCTAACTACACTTTCCCCCATCACCACTTTACAGTCTCCAATCTCTTTCAAACTGGCCCTCCTGCATATGATATAATCCACCTGTGTGCATCTCCCGCCACTCTTGTATGTCACTCTATGCTCCTCCCTCTTGCTAAAATACATATTTACCACAGCCATGTCCATCCTTTTTGCAAAATCCACTACCATCTGACCTTCTGCATTCCTTTCCTTAACACCATACCTACCCATCACTTCCTCATCCCCTCTGTTCCCTTCACCAACATGCCCATTGAAATCTGCTCGGATCACCACTCTCTCACCCTTGGATACAGTCATCACTTCATCCAACTCACTCCAAATTTTTTCTTTCTCATCCATCGCACACCCAACTTGCGCAGCATATGCACTAACAACATTCATCATTACACCATCAATTTCCAGCTTCATAAACATCACTCTATCCGACACTCTCTTCACCTCCAAAACACTTTTGGTATACCATTCCTTCAGGATAAACCCTACCCCATTTCTCCTCCCATCCACACCATGATAGAACAATTTGAACCAACCTCCAATACACCTGGCTTTACTTCCCTTCCACCTGGTCTCTTGTACACACAATATATCAACCTTCCTTCTGTCCATCATATCAGCTAGCTCTCTCCCTATACCAGTCATGCAGTCAACATTCAAAGTTCCTACCCTCACTACCACACTCCTAACCTTTCTCCTTTCTTCCTGCCTTCGGGCATGCCTTCCTCCTCTTCTTCTCCTTCTCCTCCTTCGGCCAACAGTAGCCCAATTTCCGCCAACACCCTGTCGACTAACAGTACTGGTGGTGGTCGTTGTTAACCCGGGCCTTGACCGATCCAGTATATAAATCTGTATTGGTTTCCACATATCTCATTTAGCAGATGTTTTATGCCAGATGCCCTTCCTGACGCAACCCTCCCCATTTATCCGGGCTTGGGACCGGAATGAAGAAATGCATCCTCAGTGGCTGGGTTTTATATATATATATATATATATATATATATATATATATATATATATATATATATATATATGGGATTCGTACTGATCTCTGATGGCACTTTCTGCTGAAGCAGAAATCAACAAACATACTTAACTGAAAGTGCTGTTCACCAAAGCAGCACGCAGCACTTTCGGATAAGTATGCTCATTGTGCCAGTCACACTACAGTGTGGATAAGAGAAAATTCCCTTTTCCACACTGTAGTGCGACCTCGGAGTGAGAATATTAAAGTGGGGGTGGGGGGCTTGCCCCCCTGCATAAAAGTAGATTTATTGTTTTTTTTTTTTTTTTTGTAACACATTTTAACGAAAGCGCTTTTTTGGTGAAAGTGCTTTTGTTAAAGTGTGTTCGGTTATTGTGGATTCAGGATGTTGAAGTTTTGTTCAACAGTTCTAGATCCATATATATATATATATATATATATCTATATATATATATATATATATATATATATATATATATATATGTGTGTGTGTGTGTGTGTGTGTGTGTGTGTGTGTGTGTGTGTGTGTGTGTGTGTGTGTGTGTGTGTGTGTGTGTGTGTGTGTGTGTGTGTGTGAACATGTGTATTTGTATTTACTGTACAAATAAGATCCTGTTGCTAAACATGTATATTGTCTGATATAAAGCATGGTATATACACTGTTCAGACCTCAGATAGAGTGAGTGATTCTTTGAGATAAACATTATAATGCTCATCTAGTTGGGGGAGTATATTTATGACAGTAATTACCAAATAAAAATAACATTATGTCTGCCACTTACTATGCCACACTTTAGTTTACCACATGTGGTGTGTATTCCATTGCCTGACTCATAGTATCTACTAGGCATGACTAGGCAATGTGTATTAATAAAAGTGCATCCTTCTGTGATCGTGGTTTATAGGTTCATAGGTTCATAGGTTGGTACTAGGCTATCGGCCCTAGGGCCTATACAAGCCTAGCCATAACAATTCCCTGGATATTTCTTCCCACAATATTTACTTCCCTGGATCCCTGTCTAGCAGGGTGACTGATATGATCCCCGGGGTGAATTTCCTATCTCCCATCCAATCATCAAGGTTCCTTTTGAAGACGGCTCTCTGATTGACATGTGTGGGCAGTCTATTCCAGAGTATAGGGTGTCTCTGGGTCAGGAACCTATCCCTCCAGCATGTTTTGTTCATTGTGATGACAAGGTTTAGATCCCTGGAGCGTGTGGTTCTGAGGGATTGGGATTTCTTTAAGTGGAGCATGTCCAACAGCTCAGGGTTTGACATGGCCTTGTATGTTAAGCAGAGATCACCTCTGAGTAGACGATATGCCACAGAGTATAGCTGGAGTTTTTTTAGATGGTCAGCATATGGCATCTGCTTTAGGCCTGTGATTCTTTTAGTGAGGTATTTCTGCAGCCTTTGCAGCTGTTGCAGATGTCTTGTGAGGTACATACCAAACGAGGTGTTATACTCTATAATGGGTCTAATGAGGGAATAGTACAGTGGGATAATGACCTCCTTTTTTCTGGATGAAAAGCCCTTAGTGATAAGGTGTACCACATAGAAGGATTTCCTGACTGTTGTGGCAATGTGGTTATTGAAGGTGTCCTTAAGTCTCTCATCACACTTTCGGTGTTTAGTGTACTTACACCTATGTGGTAATTCATGGGTACATGGTTTTTCCCAAGGGGGATAACTATACATTTCTCTGCATTAAGCTTGAGCCCATGGCTCTGGCACCAAGCATCTGTTTCTGTAAGGCCCTTTTGTAGAATATCCACATCATTTGGGGATTCAGTAATGGCTCCCAGTTTGCAGTCATCTGCGAACATTGTTAGCCATAGTCCCTTAGTGTTGGCCTGTACTTCAGAGAAGTAGATGCCAAACAAGAGCGGTCCCAGGACTGAACCCTGAGGTACTCCACTTGTCACTTGTCTGGAGCTGGATTTGGAGTTAGCTACTTTTACAGTCTGGGTTCTATCAGTAAGCCAGTTAGTAACCCATCGAGTGACATAGGGATTTATGCCCAGCTTAGTAGGTTTATCTATGATTCCAGAGTGGGGGATGATGTTGAAGGCCTTGGTTAGGTCCAGATAGGCTGTGTGGACTGCCTTATTCTCGTCCACAGCTCTGGAGACTGATTTGAAGAAGTCAATCAGGTTCAGGAGACAAGATCGACCCTTCAGAACCCAATCTGGGTGGGGTCCAGTGTTTGAAGGTTGCCAATGTCTTTGTTTATAAGTTCCATGATAATGCGCTCCGTGTCCTTGCAGATCAGGCTCGTCAGACTGATGTGATGGTAGTTCCCGTGATCCAAGGTTGATCCCCCCTTGTGGAGTGGGATTACTGTAGCTGGGCACTACTCAGTGGGCACAAAGCCTGAGGTGAGGCTATGATTAAACATGACACTTAGGTGAGGTGCCAGTTCATTTTGTAGTTCATGTTGTACACAGCCCGGGATGTCATCTGGTCCCATGGATGCTGTATTCTTAGCTTTGGAGAGTGTGGTTTCTGTGTGTCTGTGATTACCGGAACTTGGCAGTCTTTTGGTATTGAGATGAGCCCTTTAGGGGGTGGCACTAAATTGATCTGCCAGGATATTGGCAATATCCTTGAGATCAGTATACTTAATGCCATTCTGTTGTAGCTCAAAGCAGATCTGAGCATTGTCATTTAGATTCTTGGCATAACTATAGAATGCCTTGTGGTTGTCTTTGGAATCTTTGGCAATTTTATTTTTGTAACTAACTTTTGAGGATTTTATGAGGGATCTCAGCTTCTTACTGAGGTTGGTAAGGAGGTTTTTTGCATCCTGGGATTTTCTTTTTTTCTGCAACAGTTTCTTCCTTCTGTTGTATAGTTTGTTTATGGCAGGGGACCACCAGATTGGCTTCCTTTTTTTGGAGGAGAGTGTTTTCATTCTATTTGGGATGGCACAATTCATGCACGAGTGGATGTGCTCGTACAGTGCCTTAGTGTAGGATTCAGCAGTCAGACTTTCAGATCCCGTCTGCATGGGTGCCATGAAGTTTGCCACTTCTGACTTGAGTAGTATGAAGTTGGCTTTCGAGAAGTTTTTTACAGAGGTTTCCTTACTGGGGGGTGGGGGTGGGATGTGGATGTCAAGGGTGATTTGCTTATGGTCAGACCTGACCAATGTGGGGGTGACCACTAGTGTGGAGCATCTGTCTCGCATGTTGGTTATGACCAGGTCTAGGATATTGGAGCCCCTGGTGGACAATGGATTAGTTGATCCAGAGCGATGGAATTTATGAATTCCAAGAACCGTTGGGAAAAGGTGTTGGTACCCGAGTAGTTTTCCCAGTTAATGGCAGGGTAGTTGAAATCACCCAATATTAGGGTGTTTGGTTGTTTCTTAATACTTTCCAGTATGTTTAGAAAGGTGTAGTGAGAATCTTGGGGCATGGTGGGGGATCTGAAGCAAGCTACAATTTGGATTGCAGTCTTACCTAGTGTTAGTTGCACCTGTAGAATTTCAAATGCATTGTGTTGGGCAACTAGCCTGGAGGTGTGAATATCCTTGGTGAATATGGACACTTCTCTACCTTTAGTGTTTTGGTCTTGGACTGGTGGCCAAAAAGTGTGGTAAGAGTTGTAGCCTGGTATTGCAGAGGTGCTCTCTTGGGCCCAGGTCTCAGTTACTGCACAGATATAAATCTGAAGAAGGGGAGGCACTGACCTCGCTGAAAGCGCTAATAAAACTGTGAATTTTTTAACATTTTTTAACATTACTTGGACCTCGCTCAGTTTTTCATCCGCTCATATTGGTTTTTACTGCACAGATATCAATGTTCTCCATTTTTAGGAGTGCCTCGAGAGAGTGCATTTTGAGGTTTAGACTTCTAACATTGAGTAGCATTACCTTCAGATTTTGCATGCTTGTATCTGTTATAGTGGTGGTTTTGTCCTTTGAACCTTGCCTAAAAAAGGCACTATAGGGGTGGCAAGAGCTTTAGCCAGTAACCTGAATCCCAGGGGTGACAGGTGAGGACCATATATGGCAAAGCATCGTGGTTTGTCGATCATGTGTTCCCAGGCAGACAAATACTGGATCCCCTTTGAATGACACCAGAAGCTTAGCCAATTGTTGAAGTCAATCATTTTGTCCTTATACTGTGGTATCATTCTGGGCGAAGGCAGGATGCTACTCAGGGCTATGGTCATACCTGCCTGAGCCACATGATCTGAGCATTATCCGAGCATTATCACCAGTACTGGCATTGTGTGGCATTGTGTGGGGGTCTGAATGGAGACATGATGATTAGTAGTGCTGAAATTGAATTCATCCTTAAGTCTTGGTGACTACTTTTAATGAGGTGGACCCTGTTTTTCACAAAGTCTCTCCAAGGCAACACTGATGTATAGACTGTGTTTATGTAGCATATATCATAGACAGAAGTAGGTTAAAAATTAGAAAAAGATAGCTTGTGCAGAAGACCCAAGATAAAAAAGTGGTGCCAGGACTGGAACAAAGGACAGTGTAGAATCCTTAAAATATGGAAAAATTCCTACAATGGGGCCAGGCCATGCCTAGGGGGAAGATGGCCCTCCTGTTGTAGAAGGAAGTAGCAGTCCACAAAAATCAGACAAACTGATAGGCCAAATAAGAGCCATAAAGATGATAGAGTGGACTATTGGGGATAACAAACAATGCATGACAGGGTGTGTGTTAATGTGTAATTAATGCCCACCCAGGGGTGTTGTGAGGCCTGACACCACAGGTGAAGGGCCTCTACACCCCCTGGAAGGGCATTAATTACACATTAGCACATACCCTGGAGGGCATTATTGTGCTTAGACAATGAGCTCACTGTAAAATTTTTGTGTTTTACTTGCTTATTTTTTTAAGGACAATATTATTTATTTTATATATATATTAATGTGAAATAGTTTCTCCACCTACTGTTTCACACTTGCTGTAGTGTATGTTAATGGTGTTCGAGGAAGGATTTTACATCAAATATTTATTAAAAAAAATTACATAGTCCTTAAAAAAATAAGCAAATGAAACACAACAATTTTATATACAGCCCATTTCTCTCCCATTCACACATACACAGTCTCTTCTGCTTTCACACACATACATATACACATACAAACAGACTCCTCTGCTTTCATTCATACAGACATTCACTCACACAGGATCTGTCTCACCCTCTTTCTCAGTCTATCAGTCTCCAACTGCTTTCATACACACATTCAGTCTCACTCTCTCTCGATCTCTCTCACAGCCAGTCTCCTCTGCTTACATACATGCACTCACTCACATCACACATCACTCTCGCTTTCTCTCTCACTCTCTCCATCCTTCTCTCTCTCACATACACACACACACACACACACACACACACACACACACACACACACACACACACACAATCGCTCTCTCTCTCTCTTACATACATGCATACACTCTCACACACATGCTGCATGTTCTTTTTTTTCAATTTTACACTCCCAAAACAGCAAAAGTGCTGCTTAACGAGTGTGAAATAATGGCTCACTCACTCTCATTAACATGCACGCATACACACACACACACACACACACACACACACACACACACACACACAGACACACACTTACCGTTTTCTCTTCTTTTTAATATTTTACACTCGCTAAACAGCAAAACCGCTGCTTAATGAGCATAAAATAATGGTGGCTGTTCCATTTCTTCAGTCCAAGCTCCACGACAGCTTGATAAGCAGCCTTGAAGCGGCAGACTCGTTCTTCTCAGTGGGCATTACTTGTACATTGATACCCTGCTGGAGAATGCTTGTTTTCCAGTCTGGGTACTGATGTACAGTTTGCCCATTGTCTAACACATATTACATCACAGCATGATGGAGTGAGTCCCCAAAGTAAGGAGAAGAAGGTAGCTCAGAAGACATCTGAAGAAATATGGACATGGGAAAGAAAACCAGATTTAATATGCTGTAATATTTATGCAAAGGAGAAAGCAAAACTAAACAATACAAAAAGAGCAGCACCGAAGATATTTGAAGAGAAATACAGGCAAAGGAATCCAAGCATGGGAACTTCATAATACAAAAATAAGAAGGCAAAGAGGAAAAGTAGAAAAGGAGATTAGTGATGGAGAACTTAAAGAAATAGAAACTGAGGTTATGGAGTACCTGCAAAGTGAAGGATTCAGTGTAGAAAATCTAATGCAGAAAGCACCACAACAGGATAGAGCAATGGATATCCAAATTAAGGGGAAACCAATGGAACATGAAGCAGTTGGTCAGGTGAAGATATTTTGGAGCCTTCCACAGGAAACCAGCATAAATGTTCACTTGAAGCTAAACAGCAAGGGAAGGAACAGGAAACTGTGGAAACTCTGAGTGATAGGCCAGTGAGTTCCAATATGACAGAGCAATGGATGACATAGGATGAAATTGAAGAGAATGTGCCACAGAAAGTGCAATAGAACTTTCTATAGAATGCCCGCAGGAAAGGGAAAACAAAAATGTGCCCTCAGTTTAGAAGAAAACGAGCTAAGAGAAGAGTTGCTTGGCTTAGAGATAGATACACATAAGATCAATGAAAGAAATACACTGCAGAAGGTCAATAAAACCCCAAAATTTAGAAGCTTGATAAAACAAATGAACACAGTAATTAGGACTGTCCATAGAGATCCATGCAATATAGCAGAAGTAAACAGGATATATTACTGTGCAGCTAAATTAATAACAGATAAAGTTCTACCACAAGCACACAGGGTAGTAAGGAAAAGGAAGGGGAGAAATCGAATACCATCATGGAGTATCGAATAGAGAAAACTATAAAGCAACTAAGGCAAGAAGTGTCACTGTTAGAAGAGTATAGAAGAGGGAACAGATCAACAAAAATAATTAGATATACGTGATAAAAGCAATGTGCAGTATTAGAACAGATCAGGATCTATCATGCACTATTGCAAAAAACAAACTAAAAATCTCAGCACAGGCAGATCATTTTAAAAGGTATGCAGATAAATATATAGGAAAAGTACAAGATAAGTAAGTTATTGATGAACAAATCCAAAAGAGTGCAGTAGGCTAATGGAGAGGCAAAACCACCAACTTAATAAAGACTGTACGATTTATTACCATCCACGAAACAAAAACACATGTGTTCACCTTCTATTAGCCCACTGTGCTCTTTTGGATTTGTTTTTTGTGACTTGTGAGTGCATTTTCGCAGTTTGGATTAAGTTATTGATGACCCAAAAAAGTTTTATATAGAATTGACAAACAAGGCGAAAGGCATTGAAAGACCACCAAATACAGAAGAAATAGATACATTTTGGAGAAGTATCTATGATGATCCTGTGGAACATAACAAAGATGCTAAATGGATAGAAGAAGTAAAAGAAATAATAAGAAGTTTAAAGGTATAGGATATGAAATGAGATGAAGTAACAGCCAGAGAGATTGAAATAAAGTTAAGAAAATCCTCAAATTGGAAACTCCAGGCCCAGATGTAGTACCTAACTTCTGGTTAAGTATTAACATCTTTGCATGAAGATTTAGCCATGAGTAAGAACTATTTATATGCACACTCCAAACAAACACCAACCTGGCTAACAACAGGAAAAACAATGCTCCTACTTAAGAGTAAACATGCAAGCTACCCTAAAAATTATAGACCAATAACTTGCCTTCTGACGACATATAAACTATACACTGGAATTGATGCTGACAGAGTCTATAGTCATTTGGAAGAAAACTCAATTATGGCAATAGAACAAAAGGGCAATAAAATAAAGTCATATGGAAAAAAGGATCATTTGCTGTTAAATAAAGCTATAGTGGAGAACTGTAAAAAGAGAAAAAAATTTAAGTATGCTATGGATTGACTACAAAAACTCATTTGATAGTATCCCACATTCAGGGATAAAAGAGTGCTTAAAAATTTATAAGATACATCCTACACTGATTGACTGCATTACAGTGACAATGAAACAGTGGCAGACCACTTTGCAATTAAGCCATGATAAAGGAGAGATTATTATTATTCCAGGGATAATAATTCAAAGGGGGATATTCCAGGGTGACTCTGTCACTGCTCCTGTTCTGCTTGCCCTTAACCCATTAATCTGTCTACTTAACAGCTTAGGTCGTGGCTATAATTTGGCTGCTAGAAAACAACAAAGTGTAAAGACTTCTGATCTTCTCTTCATCAATGATTTAAAACTGTATACTTCATCAGATGAGGAACTGAAAGCACAACTGCAAGTTGTCAATACTTTTTCAGAAGATATAAGAGTGTCATTTGGTCTTGATAAATGTGCAATAGCAACCTTGAAAGCAGGAAAACTGCAGCACCAAAAAAATCAGTTTGGGACAAGAATGTGATATAAAAGAACTTGAGCAAGAGGGACGGTATAAATATTTGGGAATTGATGAAGACTCAACAATAAAGCATGAACAAATGTGAATAAAAGTAAGAAATACTTTACAAAACTTAAATTGATCATGAAAACAGCATTGATATCTAAGAACAAAAATCCAAGCTATAAACCAATTTGCTCTTCCTGTCTTAACTTACTGTTTTGGAGTGATTGACTGGCCCCAAAGCATGTTGGACAGATTAGATAAGAAAACAAGAAGGATGCTTCATGCTTACCAAATGATCTATAAAAATCAGTGCATAACAAGATTATATATTTCCTGTTCCAAAGGAGGGATGGGCCTCCTTGAAATTGATTACATGTATAGATCTGCAATTGTGAGACTCCACACATATCAGATGACCTCATAATACCAAAACATAGTGAAAGTTTTGAAACATGAGGAGAATAAATTTAAGATGACTTCCCTGCTTAAGCTAGCAGGAGCATATTGGCATCAAGCAGAAAAAGAAATTAAACCACAAGTAGAGAAAAATCAGGCGGCAACTGAATGTGCCAGAAAACAAAAGAAAGAATATAAGGTGAAAGACCAGATGAGAAGGCATGAAATGTGTAAAATGCATAAATATAGTTGCAAGTATAGAAAACTTCTGAAAGAACCTCACGTTGATCAGGATTGAACACAGGAATGGTTAAGGAGAGGTGAATTAAAAACAAGAGATGAAAGGCTAATATTGGTGGCACAAGATAGTGGGCTACGTACACCTTGATTTACAGTTGAATATGTGGGAGAAACAGACAAATGTAAGTTTTGTAAAACAGAAATGGAAACAGTTGCACACCTTGTTGCTAGTTGTGACATACTAATGGCAGAAGGACTGTGTACTGAAAGGCATAATAATGTGGCAAGACTGTTACACTGGGGATTGTACAAACATTATGGTATTGAAGTGACTGAAAAACACTGAAAATATAAGCCACAAAACATCATAGAAAATGATGAAGTCTACATCATGTGGGATCATCCATTCCCAATGCTAGAAAACTGTATATAGTGGTCCATGATAAGAAAACAAAAGTAGCATTGATCATTGAAATCGCCACACCCAGTAACTACAGTGTCCTGTGTACAGAGAGATACAACTTCATAAAATATCAGGATATGCAGACAGAAACAAGAGCAATGTGAAAGAAAGATACCCAGTTAGTTCTAATAGTAGTAGGAGCAATGGGTCTTATAAAAAAGAATGTATGATTGTATTTAGATATGTTACCAGTATAAGTGACTTCATACGAATTGCAGAAGGAGTCATTACTGGGCACATTGCGGATGCTGCAAAGAGCACTTCTGGCTGACATCAAAGATTGAAACAATACTAATTTCATGAAATTTAATCGTACTTTGACTTAAGAATGCTGTCCATTCCCATCATGGTATTAGAAACCCAAAAGATTTGGAGAAATTAAAAAAATGGCAGTATATGGGGGTACCTGCATTATCATTACTGGCATTCTCTGAATGTATGTGGGGTACCTGCACTGTAATCATTACTGCAATTTTGGCAGTATGTGGGGTAACTCTACTATCATCATAAACAGCACGTAGTGTGAAGAGTGGTCAAAAATACCAAAAACAACCAGAACAACCACTCAACAGTAGCCAAAACCCAGACTCAAGTACTATAAAAGTTTTTTTGATTCACCACAGGTATAAAAATTCAAATGTTCAAAATAGTCACATAGAGAACACAGTCAAGTGCTTTCATCATCCAAGACTTCATCAGAACTCCCTCCCATCATACCTCATAACTTTCCTAATTTTTACATTTGATTTACCTCTTCAAACAATTTTCTGAATCCGCCACATCACATGTGATTTTCAAAGTGGTCTGTACACAGAAAACCACATTATATAACCAATATACATGTGGTGAGAATAATTTAAATAAACAAGACACATAATTTACAACTCCTTTTTTCTGAAGCAAAAATAAATGACTTTGTCTGGCAAAATTTTTCAGTACAGTTCATTAAAGTCCACAGATTTTTGCACCGTCTTTTACACTGTCTCTTTGATATTGTGTTTAGGTTTTTTTCCATTAATTTTTGTCACAATCTGCTTTAATCGTATGTTTCTGAGCTGTATTTGACATTCCTGCTGGAAGCGGAAAGAATTATGTGCTAACTGGTATTCAAATTTTATGCTAATTAGGTGTCCAGATTTTTGACTGGATGTTCCTACGTTTCAAGGGGCTTTGTTCCTATTGTTTGAGAGACATGTGCTCACTAGTGCTATTGCATACACTACCCCTCTACTTGATGTTACTTGGGTCCCTGAAGAGAAATTAAAAAACACTTGTTAGGTAGCAATATATTACATAGTATTATACAAAACAGTTCCTTAACTTACACAAATGCTGTTCCAAAATATATGCCTACACACACACACACACACACACACACACACACACACACACACACACACACACACGCACACATGCATATATATATATATATATATATATATATATATATATATATATATATATATTTATATAAAAATGTAAGTACACATAGATACAAACGTGTGTGATATTCATTCCAAAAAAAAAAAAAAAAAAAATCAAAAAGCCAGTTAGTCGATCACAAAAGTTAAACAAAAATTCTCCTTTTGTGACTAGTTGACTAGGGAAAAATGACAACAACCTAACTTTGTCTCAACAGTAGTACTTTTAGGAAATGTTTTTGTAAAATGATATGCAGCGCTTGGATTAGGTTTAGCACACAGCACTCTAGTGAATGGTGCTGTTCCCTTCTCATAGCAGTTTGTTCTGTACTCTTTCACTACACACTACCATTACATAGGTCTTTTCATACCAGCAATGAATTGGGTGAATGCCTGGGCCTTGCCATTTTATGGTCTAAGTGTTCATTCCTGTGAAAATGTTTCCATTATTTGGACTAGAACTGGCAGAACTGTTATTTGCTTTCTATTATCAGTTTTAAAACCGCAGACCTTTATGTGAATACACTGCAAATAATACCAGTTTATACCTCATATAACATTTTAATGAATTCCTCTCTGCATTTCTCTTAGCATATTAAAGGGACATTTTCCTAATGCAGAGACTGAGACAGACATATTTTGAGTTGCTCGGTTAAACACTTCCTTCATTATCTTCCTGTCAAAAGCTTTGAATGACAAATGATTAGATAATGCAGATAAACTTTAAATGAGCCGAATAAATTCATAATGCACAACAGAAAATGTATAAAGTACAAAGTTTCCAAATGTAAATGATATTGTTTTCAGCCAAATTTAAAAAAAAATTCAAAATTAGAAAGCGGACATTCAAATAACTGAAAATGTCAATAAAAAAAAGAAAAATAAAACATGAAATAAAATGTGAACATATAAATGAGGGACACATCAGTGCCTCTATGGGGGGGGGGGGTCCTGGGCAGTCACACCTCTCCCCAATTAAATATTCTAAGCAATGAGGCTGCATAGCCTTAGAGAAATGCACATACCCCAAAAAAGTGAAGTTTTGTAGCATAAGTACTAGTCTTTTAACATTTTCATTCTGTTTTTTTTTTACCTCCATGGTAGCTCCATAACCCAGTCCCCAACACTGCATCTGTATTAAGTATCAGTACTGAGTCACTCATAGTACCCACATGCTGTTGTGAAATCTACATTTTCCCGATTCAAACTTTTCACATTTAACTAGTAACGCTTGTACTTTTATACTAATATGAAACAAAAATCTGAAATACTCAGCTTTTGATAACATACTTTGATATGAAATATATTTTTTATTCATAGAGTGTTGTACTTCTGTCTTTAATTCCTTTTACTTTTTGTGCCACAGAAAGAGGTCTATTTTCATCAAATTAGTGTATACTTTTTCTTTTCTAATGACCAGGGCACTAAAGCATGAGGGATTCACCATATGTGATTATATAAAGAGTGCCCTCATTCTACTTTCAGGAAAGTTCTAGGACTGTCAACTTTTTTTTTTTAATTAAAAAAATGAAGTTCAGTTTAACTAATTATTTAATTTTACAATAGACACTAGCATAAAATCAACAGAAAGAAAAACAAAAAACAAAAAAAAAATCTTTAATCTACAATTACATGCGAATCATTTCCCATGCATCTGTCTTATACTGAAACAAACTGATAAACATGTTTCTTTGAATGTATATCTACAATGCAAACTTGAATTATGTCACGGCATTTAAATCCTATGTATTTGATAAAAACAGTGCTGCATTTTGATATAGGAAGGAAATCTTTGATGAAGTGAAATATAATAGGGTGAAATTTCAGTGAATCCCAACACAGTTGTGTACTTAATATCTGACCTTGTTGGTTCTTCACCTCCTGCAGGTTGCTTTATAAAAGTGACACCGATGCAGAAAATTAGATCATTTATCTTGATATGGCTATCCTCCAGAAACAGACTATGTGCAGATTGCCAGCAGAAAGTTACAGATTATAATCAGATGAAAGAAATGAGACAATCATAATGTGATGCAAAATGGCTGGACTGAAGACTGGTTTGTGTCTGCCTAAGACGATGGTTACGTAATAAATAACATTAAGGAAGGCTTCCGTCTTCTCTGTATGCTTTCTGCTGCATTGTAACATAGCACATTTGCATATTCAGAAAACTAACTTTCAGATGTAGCAGGTGAGGCAAGATTCTGTTGCTAAAAAAAAAGTACATAATATCATGACCCTTACTTTTGAAAAGATGGGCTCTCTATATCATATTACAAACATGATATGTGCTATTTTTAGATCACTGGTGGAAATGCAGTTTCTCACCGGAGATGTGAAAACAGCTGTAAAGACAGATTTTTAAAATGAGATGTGTTGTGTTTCAGGTGATATTCCAAAAAAGGTTTATGCCACCAGAGTCATAAAAATTACTTGAACTGTCATAGTTTTCTTGCTGTATAATTATCAGTTTCCTTTAGTTCTATTAATGGTATGAAATATACATTTTATCTTTGTAATATTTTATCCCTGTAATAAAACACAGTTTACTGTCTTCTTAAGTGTATGCCCTGAAATTATATTTAGCCTACCATATAAAATGTAATACTTTGTGTACATATACAAGTTTTGATGTAAGAAAACACATTTGTTTTCTAGGTTAAAAACAAAGCTTAGTTTCATATTTATGGAATATTCATTGACCAAATTAATGTAGATGTTCAACTATTTTGCTTTGCTGTGTTTTAACAGAAAATGTTTGGCTTAGGCTTTTTTATGAGATTTTTTTAATGTTGCCCTGTGTTAGGAATGTTTATTAAATTTCTGATATTACCTCAAGACAAGGCTCTTGATTGCAAAACACATTCAAAGGGGAAACTGTCTTATATTGCACTATATTTCCAGGTCATTAACACAATGACCACTCCTAAATTATGAAATAACTGGAAAAAAATTGTGTTGAGAGGTCTGATAGCTTGCCTTATATCTAGTATTAACAATATCTATCATAGTTTGTAAAACCTGAGAATAAGATTACTTCCACTTGTCAGTCTGTAATAAAACCAGACTGAAAGAGAATGGTTTATTATATTAGCCTCTGTGCTTAAAATAAATTAAGAGCCTCACCCTAATACAAATTTGAAGTAAGTTTAGATACAGTGTACATAAATGAATCTTGAAATTCTGAACCATAGTGCTCAGATTAGTTTTGCTCTCAGCGTTCTGTCCTGGAAAATTTTCAACTCAAATGTGTGTATAATTCCCAGCAAATTCAAACTACCAGAGATACTGACAACACCAAGTCTAGCATGACCTCAGATCCATGACTGATGTCAGTGCAGTATTATGCAGGACCAGTTTAACAGCTAAGTGACAATACCTTACAAAGCTACTGCAGGATTCCCTTATTTGTGACAAATGCCTTTCACTATGTCATATACTTTTCAGGGACATTCCCAATATGTTGCTTATAAATTGCTGAACTTAACAGTTTGCAAACACTTCAACACTTTTTTTTTTCAACAAGTCTTCATTATATTGGTTTCTCTCATCAGATTTATACCCTCTCAGCCTCTTAGAGCAAAAAATCTGGACAAAGCCATAAATAATGTGGGGACAAATGCCCAAAAATAGGGATACTTTTTAAATATTGCTCTTACAAACTTAGAAAATTGATAGAGTAACTGATTTTACACTAACATGCATTTTTTGAAAGGTATGAAGTTTGAAACTAAAATATCTATCATTATTTTCTGACATCAATCCTCAATGATTTTCCAGAGATTTGCCAGAAAACCCACATTTTATGATGAACAGACCAAAAATATGAGGGAAAAAATCTGGATATTCTGTGAAAAGCTGGACAGCTGAGAGTTATGAAATTATATCTTCTCCATATTATAAAATCTTGCTATGGAAGTTCCTCCACAGAGAACTTCTGAAACAGTACCGATTGATGAAATTGGTAACTTTACAGTCCTCCCACTTTTAATGGTATACAAAAGTAATACAAGAAATGTATGCATACATTTAGATTGACTGCTCATTTCTACATATCTTTTGCAACTGAGGACAGGTAAGAAAAAACTATAAATGTTATTTTTTTCTCTGATAATTAATGTAGTACTATTTAATTCCAGATTCAGTGAGTCTGTCCTAAAATCACAATGCATACTCCTTTGAGCAGTGCTGACTATAGCAGGAAGAAAACATTACGAGGAGGATGAATTCTACCCCACCTTCATTACAATTCTCACCATATTTTAAAAATAAATCTTCAAATGTAATTTATTTTGACACAACCACTGCACAGCTCAGGTTTTAATCAGTGTCGTCATTAAGCATACATGATATTTCCATGATGGATTGTAAGCATATGTCTAGTTAGTCTATGGACAAATAGACTGTAAGGATTTCAAATCCAGACAGACAGACCTCTCTGTATCAGTAGTAGAATTTAGAAAATATACATATAAATTCATACATAGAGTTTTATTTATTTATTTATTTATTTACTCTTTGCTGTCTGGGTTAGTCCCACTAAGCTAGTGTCCTCCTGTAGGAGAAATCCAGGTGGTATTCATACTGAATAGAATAAAATTGACCCAGGGCACAGAAGAACCTTTCCTATCATGAGATCTTTTACATCCACCTTTTTTAGGAAATATCATGAGATCTTTTACATCCACCTTTTTTTTTGGGAAATGGTAGCATTGTCACCTCACAGTAAGATGCTGTCCAGTTCAATTCTCAGCTTGAACGTCTTCTGCGTGGAGAGATGCGTGAATGGGCGTACCTTTGTTGAAGGTTGTTCATCAGGCCTGGCAAGCCGGTACGTAAAAATCAACTGCCAATCATTAGCGGACCGGAGTTCCGCTGTGGCGACCCCTAACCGGGAAAAGCCGAAAGACACAAACAAACAAGCAATCATGAGATCTTTTACAGCCATCTGAGCTACTACTAACTCAGGCATATAGAACCTTGGTTTAATGTCTCATCCGAAGGATGGTTCACTCGAATGCAGCAGCCCTTTATGTGTACTGCAGAGCCAATGTTGGAAAATTAATCTGAACACCTTCTGGGGGCATTAAACCTACAACCTTCTAATTTTCCAGCACTCAAGATATGTGTGTGTTATTCTGAGCCACTGAGACTGACTTATTGCACACGTGCATGTTTTAACTGTGCTGGCACAAGTCTAATGTCTGCGCTCCTGTTGTGGACTGCACAAAGAAGGACTCCCTATCTTTACTATTTACTGTTATTTCTGTCACAGACTGACCAAAATGCTTCTGTGGTCTTTGTTCCCACTTCTCATTCCATTTGTTTACTGCTTTTTTTTTTTTTTTTACGAATAAGTATTTCCGCATCTCAAGACTATACTGTCTCTTTCTATAGTTGGATGTGATCACTTCTTCCTGGCCTACTCTTTCTCCCTAATTCATTCACTCTGTTAGCTACTTTGTGTACATAAATACACTACCTCTGTCTCCTAGCTGTTAGTGTGAAAAAAACATGCTATTAAAGCCTGCAAAACTATGTATTCCTCTCACTTGTCATTATAATTGGGCTGCTTTTGCTCATTTTTATCTATTTCATGGTCCACCACATTAACTGCCTTCTGTGGAAAAGTAAACCAGAAGCGGACATGGTATTTTAGTCAGAGCTTAGCAAATATCGTAAGCAATAAGAGAGTAATGTTTCACTATCTTGACTCTTCTTTTCTTGGAATAGAATCTAGCAATCTATTGGCTTGAGAAGTAATTCTGTGGCATTGCTCTTCATGGCTCATTCCCATAATACTCAACTTGGTTTCCTTTTCCTGTTGTGTATCCTAAAGACTGACCTTAACTTAGAATTGCCCTTTCCTAGGAAAAGTACACAGCAGTCATCATTCTTACCAAGCCCTTGCAGATACTCCTACATGCATGCTGGATTTCAACCTTCCTATCTTTGTGTAGTTAACACATAGGTTAAGTCTGCCATGCTCACAGTTGTGCCTGATTCATTATTATTTTATAATATTTGATAACTGGGTAAGTGGGCTGGTCTGCATACAGTTTTCATCTGCAATCCTGCCTCAAACAAAAGTAACAATAAAACATCAATAATACAATAATTAAAATTCAGAATATGTTACAGTAACTTAGAAAACATTAGGTTTCAGTGTGTCATAATGCATTGAGCTTATAATAATAATTACAGTTCCTAAGAAGTAGAAGTACATTTTAATGCAGTTGATTAGAAGCAGAGCCACTGTCAAGAGATTAACAGGACACAGGTAGAGAAATAAGAATTTCATGTATGTAACAATGGAAAGGCCCCAAGCCATTGTATTCTAAACAAATGCAACACCTTGACTTTTCTATAGATGTAGCCCTAACAATAAGCAATGAAAGAAATGTACATGGCAAAAAAATGTACCTTCATGCAGCAAGATCAACAGATAATGCCTAATACTACCACTGTCAATGCCTACATAGAGTATATGTTAATCTAATGCATTAAATTGGATACTAGACATAATAAGGAGAACAACAGTACAAAAGGTGTCCAACAGCTTTTTACACACTAAGATCACTCTTAGGAGGACTTTAATATAATGGGACATGGACAGAATGAGACATCCCTCATCTGGGTCAGTGACCAAAGAGCCTCAATTCTCACCACTGCCACAAGTGGGGAATGTTCACTGAGAAAATAATAGACAATCACAGTATTTTCTGATGCAGCTCTCTGCACCAAGCACAATTTCCCTTAAGAGCACACAGGGAATGCACATTCCAGTCCTGGAGCTGCACTTCCTCTCCAGGCCCCAAATAAGACTCCACACTGACCACCTTAGAGTTGAGTCCTCATCCAGGTGTTCCAAGCCAAGTCCTGCACCACTCTTTGTGTGAAATCAGTACTCTGTGTCCCTGTCCAAGTAACTGACACACACACTCTTTAAGATTTGATTTTCATAGACACACACACACACACACACACACACACACACACACACACACACACACACACACACACACACACACACACACACAAGCACACACACACACATGTGGACACACACCTAGGAAAGGCTGGCACAGATTTACCCACTATGCCACCTCTACCCAGATTATAAGGTAGACACTGCCACCAGAACACCCCAAAGCCAGCTATGCTAAGGCTCTTACAAGGTTACCCAATTATACTTAGTAAAATTAATACTTATACAAATGGTAGTGTTTCCAAGCAAGACTTTCAGCAGCATGAAGCCACAGTGCCACTAAATAAATGCAAATGCTCTCAAAGGGTAAAATATTTTCACAATGAAAGGTATAGATATATTTAATAATAAATAAAATAGAAAACATGAAAATACAGAATATCTATTTACAATAAACACCAGAATTTCAATTCACAGGGAATAGAACAAAATTACACAGATGGAAAGACTCATACAGATACAGAAAAAACAATATTTATCTAATCTCACTGTATTTTTCTAACTTGAATGAAGAATTACTGTTCCCTATTTACTGGCTAGAGCAAGGTAAGATGAAGTGGATGAGTGTCTTGTGTCAGTTCCAATAACAGAGTGCTGAGTGCCTCTATCACATCTCTCACTAGTAGTTGAATACAATTTCAGTGTTGGGTACCGGATGACTTACATCTGGCTACCTGACTCTGTGGTTCCCACACTACCCAGTCACTACATACTGAGCTAGGATTTGGCACAGATGTATCACAATACACACACAGAACTTTAGCTAAGGCTTAATACAGCATCTGGGAGGTATAAAACACTTCTAACACTTTTACTCTATTGCAGAAAGGCTTTTCACAGGTATTGCATCTCTGGCTGCCTTCAGACCTGTGAGATAGAATCTTAAAGGCCTAAACCAAGTCATTTAATTTCAGGCTATTTTTTAAGGTTAGTTGGGCTGAGCATAACCCCTTCCCTTCCAGTATACTCTGTTAAAATATATGCATTTCAGCAGTTACAACAATATAGCCTGACATGCAAATATATTTATTTTCTGTCCAGCAGGACCCACTATTGATACCTTTTTAACACAATTAACTTTACAAATATATTTTTAACAGAAGCATCTGTACAAATCAGTTTGGTATTCAAATGACATAAATTTCTTTACAAAACTCCAGCTAGTTAGGCTGGCATATGTTACGCATGCACTGTCCTACTCTCTCTGGCAAAGCTGAGAGTATCTCACATCGTTGCACATGACAAAGTGGGGGGATAAAAGGGCCAATTGCATTGCAACTGGCACCTGTAACATCTTACTGATAACCATCTTTTTCTGAAACATCACTACCACACTCCTGTGTGATACACCTTTCATCTTTCATCTAGCTCTTTACCCAGTGGTACATTTCCTATCATTTCCATGCCCCTACATTTATTAAAATCCATGCAGCTCATATACATTAAATTGTCTGTAGCTGCTTCTGTCATTACCCAGCCATACATCCAAATCTAGCATGGCTTGTGAGGACCTTTAGTTGTGAATGCATTTTTCCCTTGTGCGTTGTTTCTTTCTAGGAACCCAGTAGATTTATCTTTCAGTATCCTTTAGATGATTTTCCCTGTGAGAGTTGTTAGGTTAATTCACCTATAGCTAGCAGCTATGTACTTAAATACAACCCTGTGCAGTCTAACAAATTCTAAGTGTGTCTCCATTCCTGGGGGACAGCTGCCTCCAACTTTAGGGATCATGAACCACAAGCTACCTTTCCAAATACCCTGCAATGCATTCCAACCAGGAGCTTCTAATTGAAATGTAAAAATTATGACCCAAAATGAATATCAAACATTACTCTTCTCCTAAAAACATCTTTTTTGCAGGGGTATAAGCCCCACTGAACTTGTATATACCAACTCTGAGATCTCCATACAATGAAGAAAAGGAGGTATCCTGATAAATGGCCCTCTCAAACTTAGTATATGTAAATCTGTTTTTTTTTTTGTCCATTCAAGTCTCAGTAATAGGGGACTCACAAATGCAGGTCCTGAAATTTCATACAAGTGATCTATCCAGGCCTTTGGCATATTTAACCTTAAATTCTTTTTTTTTTATGAACCTTTATTGAATTATCATTTGTGACATAGCCAAATTTACATTCATATAAAAGTAATCAAACTATAATAACATAGCAAACATTATACTTCACATATATTGCTATATATCATATAACCTAAGCAATATTACATACATTATTCAATTCCTGCTTTTTTTTTTTGAAACAAGAAGCATCTTTATTGAATCATCACTTGTTACATAAACAATCATGCATTTATATAAATGAAATCAAACCATACCAACACAATCCTAGTCGCAAGCATTTTACATCACAAACCATACTGACACACTCCCAGTTGCTAAGATTATACATCACTTATAATCTACCCAATATTTCTCACTCAAACATTATATAGCTCGTTTAAGTACTGACACCTTTTATTTATTTTATTTTATTTATTTTATTTGTTTACCGGGATAGTCCGACTGGGTGGTCAGCCCATTTTCAGCCGAGGCCCGGTGGGAAAAGCCCCAAGTTACATTCAATCCATAGCAAGTTCAAAATACAGACATTTATAATCACAATTATAGTAAAACATTGGAAACATAGGAGAATACAATCACAAGTTAAGATACAATGTATGTTGTACATCCAAAGAAAAAATTTACAATTAGTACATAGTATAAGAGCAAAACATGTATAGACAGTTTTGTCCAAAATTGCATAAGGCATCAGTCAAATATTTTATATAAAAAGTAATGGTAGTCTGTTAGAAATTAGGAGAAACATTTGAATCGTGTTATTATTCAGCTGGGATTTAGGCAGGAGCATGATTTGGATAGGTGGGACTTGAGCAGTGTTTTAAATATTTGGGGGTTAGCAGTGGTTAATATTGATTGGGGAGTCATGTTCCATATTCTGTAGATACTACTGGAGTATAGAGAGTCACCATGGAAGTTGTCAGTCTTGGTTGCTTGTAGAAGGACCATATCAGAAGATCTGAGTTGTCTTGTTTGGACTGGGTTTCTATAGGTTTTGTAGAGCTGGACAATTTTCAGGTTTATATACTATTCTCTGGGCTATTGTAAGATGAGTAAATATAAGGAGATTGGGTAATTCCATCCAGTTAAACTGTTGTAGTGCAATAGCATGGTCTGCTCTATATGGGGAGCCGTTAGCAAATCAGGCAATTTTATTATAGCATACTTCAAGTTTAGTTAGTTCAGTCTTCTTTAGGTTACTGAAGATGGCAGAGGCATATAGAAGGGGAGATAGCAAATGCATCCTGGCAATAGAATTCATGGTAAAAGCCATAATACATGGTTATTCCTCCCTTCTATGTATTGTTCCCACAGTTCCCATTTTTCCTATGTAGTTTACTCCTACCTTTTTCTAAAGACCTCAGTTCTCGTTGTTTTATCTAATCTTAAATTCTTGTCTATCGTCTATTGACTGTTTCTACATCTGCCTACTTTTTGTAGCATAGCTCCTAGCTCGTTCCCATAATAGGATTTCAAACTTATTTTCCAAAGTAAATGCAGTGAAGGTTTTATTGACTCTGTTTGCTCTCCTTTTCCCTTCACTTCCTGTGTTTTTCCTTTCAAGTGTATATCTGAATTACATCCTCTCTCGTCATCCAGTCTACCTTCCATTCCTGCAGTTGTCTTGCTAACAGCTCTGGCTGCCCCTAATGTTGTCTAACTGTATGTCGTCCCAAAGTGATCGGCTTTCCTTTTCTATCAGTTAAATGCTAATGAGCCTTGCAGTCATATTCCTACAGAGCCATATTGTATTTTCTTTCATTTGGTCTTTGTTGACCTGCATAGCGATTCAACTGTTACCCTTCATATTGCCCTCTTAATTACACCCTTTCACTCACGTACGTCTGCATCCCCTTTCTATTTCCATGAGTATTTTCTTCTTATTCTAGGTGTCCTTTGACAACTTGTTTCTGTTTCTTCAAGCTTGTCCCAGTTTCCATATTATTGCTCATTTTTTTTACCTGTAAGGAGAAGCATATTGTATCAGGGTCACTGATAACCTGCAAGGCCTTATCTCCAGATCCAGAACCTCTTCCTGTCAATAAAGGAGCAATCATAGGACTCTCCTTACTATGGTTCTGCCTTGGTCCACTAGTGGAATTCTCCCCCCTAAATATCTTTCAGTCTTCCAATCACAAATGCTGTGATGCTCATCCCTGATAGGCTGACTCCTCTCATTATTATTGCCTTTTTTATCTTAATTTTCTGACCTTTCATATAAATTGCATTTAGTAGTTCTTCTGCAGGAAGTTCCCCCTCATGGCTCTTTTTTCCTTAATGCCAAGGGAGTGGCAACAACCTGCTTCCCCATTCATTACCCTCTTTCTCCAACAAGCAATACAGTGCAATTGGTCCTTTTATTTCCCCCAACTATGTCTTGCCCCAGATCCCATTATATTACTGTCCTCCTTATTATTTCCCCTTAGCTATAGTACTCCACACCGTGTGTGTGTGTGTGTGTGTGTGTGTGTGTGTGTGTGTGTGTGTGTGTATACACACACACACACACACACACACACACACACACACACACACCATACATTCATACACATGCATAGATATTTGCCCAGTCTCTATCGTGTATATCTGTATATGAGTGTATATTTATATAGATATAATATAGATATAATATATCTGTATGTGTGTGTGTGTGTGTGTGTGTGTGTGTGTGTGTGTGTGTGTATGTGTGTGTGTGTGTGTGTGTGTGTGTGTGTGTGTGTGTGTGTGTGTGTGTGTGTGTATGTATATATATATATATATATATATATATATATATATATATATATATATATATATAGTCTCTCATATTATCCCACTTCATAAAGGTGGAAACTCCTTAGAATACTCTAACTATAGACCTATTGCTCTCCTCTCACCTTTAGCCAAAATTATGGAGAAATGTATCCACCATCAACTTGTACAACATCTCTCTCTTCACAACATAATAGCAAACTCTCAACACGGTTTTAGACCACATCATAGTACTACTACTGCCCTGCTTTCCTTTGTAGACACTATTAATCAAAACCGTAATAACAACCTACTCTCTTCTGCCCTCTTCATTGACCTCTCCAAAGCATTCAATATGGTCAACCACTCTTTATTAATTAATACTCTTGAATTCCTATCTTTTGATATCCCAGCCATTAAATGGTTTAATTCCTATCTCACAAATAGAAAACAAGCTGTTCTTTGGGACAACCATATTTCTTCACTTTTGCCTGTTTCTATCGGAGTTCCACAAGGCTCGATTCTTGGCCCACTTCTCTTTTCTCTCTTCATTAATGATCTTCATACTATAATCCCTCAAGCAACCTGCATTCAATATGCTGATTATTCTACGCTCATCTGCTCCACATCCTCCACCCCAGAGCTTATCTCTCTTACTCAAAAAGTCTTTAATACCATAGAAACATGGTTCTCCAGTCGATTCCTCCTATTAAATGCTAAAAAAACTAAACTGCTCCTTTTCACACCCACTTCTAGGACCTCCCCCTTAAACTTCTCCATCTCCTCCAACAGTGCCACTGTCATTTCACCTGACTCTACCACTAAATTGTTAGGTATTACCATTGATAATAATCTCTCTTTTAACCAACACATAAACAACTCCATAAAACAAGTCAACAGAAAAATAGGATCCTTATATCGAATCAGACCATTCCTTACTCCATCTACCAGAACTAGGATTGCTCACTCCCATCTTATTTCTACTCTTCTTTATGCCTCACCTATCTTCACCAACCTCAAGAAACACAACCTAAACAAACTAACAACCTGCTACAATAACATTGCCGCCTTAGCTACAGGTAACACCTACAGAACTCATCACTGTGTTAACTTGAAACAACTAGGCTGGCTAGAGTATCAGAACTATCTTGCAATCCACCAACTTACCATTGCCCACAAAATACTGTACCAACCAAACAACACCCCTATACTCTCTCAACTCATAATCCCCTATAATAATCTCAACTCTCTCCGCTCATCTAGTAAGCTATTGACTAGTTCCATAAAATCAAACAACACTGCTGGTGACTCCCTTTTTACCAATTCTGTAGGTTCAAAATGGAATTCGTTACCTAGCAACATAACAAAGATTACATCTCTGCCTCTCTTCAAACAAAATATTAAACTCCACTTCCAAAATCACTGGCTCTGCTCCTGTAGCAAACCTGATTAACCTGATTCCCAATACTTCAACTTTACTTATAACTACCTCTTCTCTGACTCTACTTCTCCACTTGGCATTCTTCCCTTCCTCCCACACTGTCTTCTAATTCGCTTCCTTGCCTATTACTGTCCTAACTTCATACATTTTCATAATCTAATTCCCTTTTATTTTTTTTCCCCTTATTCTTTACACTCTTTTCTTTACCTACTTTCCCTGTATCCATATCTGACATGTATCTCTGTTTTCTCTGTATAAAATTTAATATCTTTTTTCCCTAGACTGTAACTGTGAGGGGAAGTAATTAATTCATGCCCCTTTAATTTTAAGACATATAGCTTCTTATTTTCTTGTAACTATGTATGATAGAAATTAACACTTGTAGTAACAATCTTAAATTGTTCAGTTTGTTATTATTGTTTTCATTAACATGCATACTAATATTTTTATTTTTTTGTCTCTATGTACTTATTTTTGTGGAGCTTTACTCCCCGGGCCTCTACTGAAAATGGAATTTTCTCCAGCTAGACTAGCCCAGTCAACAAATGTAAAATAAAATAAATAAATAATATATATATATATATATATATATATATATATATATATATATATGTATACATATATTCACTTTATAATCTCAAAATACTGAAATATCTAATTTCAGTATCTCGAGACTATAAAGCTGAAAAATCACAAACTTGAAAACCAAAACTGTGAAATTTAAAACCTCGAACATAAAGAAAACACTACACCACTCACACAAACACAAGTACACCTACCTCTCAACACTACAGCAAACCAAAACAAAACACTTGAACACAGCAAAGCAAACACACACACCTACCCTTCCTATAAGCAAGGGGGCAAGCCCACCTGCACCCCCTCACCCCTGCTACTTATATATACTAACTCTGAGGTCGCACCAAACACCGACAGACAGAAAACCCACCACCACACATTCTACACCCCCCTTGCACAAATACACATCACATACATGCAAACACCGCCATCAACACTAACACACTCACACTATTACCTACCTGCCCTAACCTACACCTAAAACTTCCCAACACACTCACAAACACACAAACCCTCCCCAAAACCCTTAAAAAACATAACACTTACCTAAAGTGCCATGAGTACCGTGGGTTCGACATTTCCTGGTTCGATATTATGCAGTTTCGAGCAACTGCAGATTTGACAATTTGGTCATGAGATACTGAAATTCGACATTTCAGTATTTCGAGATTCTAAAAGGAACCCATATAAATATATATATATATATATATATATATATATATATATAGATAGATATATATATAGTCGCACACATAGATACACACACACTCATGCCAGTGGGAAGGGTCTAGTGCACATAATTGCCATGAGGTAAGTCATGTGCAGGGGAAGGCCTAAAGGGTAGAAGCAGATATTATGCAGCAGCTATATGGCAGGAGGGCTAACATTTAGATAAGAAAATGTTTTTAAAGACACGTTAGCAGTCTCTGATGCACAGTTTCTTCCCTAATTGATAAAATTCTCAGTAACCTCAGAGTGACCTCTCTTTTCAGTGTGCACATCAAGTGATTATAGCTCTGCCTCTGCCCAGGGAACTGACCATAAGTTTAGGTTCATACATTTCATGAAGACTCGAGTGATAAGCCTACTGTATCTTTAAAAGACTGCTAAGTGGACAGATGGAAATGAGACAGATGCAGGGGAATTAATTATATTCCAGAAGAAAATCAAAGCATGATAATTGTGCATGGGTATGGTCAACTGAAACATGTCATCCTCTGCCACAACACAAATACAGACACCTATACCTATCTTTGTTGGTCAGTTTCTTCACATAGTTATGCAAAACTTAAAATGCAATTAGTTAAAAACAGGCCCTGATGCCACTGATATATATATATATATATATATATATATATATATATATATATATATATATATATATATATATATATATATATATACTGAGCTATCACATAAAGGTATGAAAACGCTTGCAAGAACCTAGACAAGAATTATTGCGACAACTTGTATATTAAATAGAACATTTCCAGTCACAAATGCTCAAATCAAATTATTAAAAATGCATAAATAAAACAGCAGAACTGCATAGTTTACTGGTATTTGTTAGCATTGTAACAACAATATAAAGTTCCTGTGTCACTGTTAAGCAGCTATGTCAGGCATATAGATATATAGATACAGGAATTATTTTCTGTTGGCTAGAGGTTTATTAGAATTAATCATATAATTTAATGCAAAACTGAAATAATGCAGGAATATAAACATAATAGTACAAATGGGGTATAATCAGAAACCATTCACTATACTATTTAATCAATCTCAGGGGACAGAAGGAAATAAGAGGTGTTACTGTTGAAGATATTTAATTACTTCTTTCTCTGGCTTAGTATGCTCCAAGTTCCTTTCTAATGAACTCTGCAGAGGAGGGTACATGTGTTTGCTGTGAGTAATACTTCTAATTGCCATTTCTAATACTGAGTGATTAGGATTTGTTAGCATGTTTTAATGATTATGATAATCACCTATCAATGAGTTACAACAGGCTATGATTTCATCTTTAATGATCCATGAAAGGTTCTACTATTAGTCATCATTTTGCCACTGTATAACAGTAGTAAAGGTAGGATGATATGTTATGGTCATGTAGTTAAGATAAAGATATGAGGAATCGCAAAGTTTGAGCAACGCAAGTAATTATCCCTGAGTGCTGTGTAGTATTATATGCAGTGTTGTGCAACTGAATTTATATGTATGGGAGTGCAAGAGGGCTTTGAGGTTTAACAAACTAGGAACTGAGATACAAGGGAACAAGCTCCAAACCTTCAATGCTCAACATTAACCCTAAGCTGCCACCTGTTTAATCATTTCATAACCACTGTAGATCCACCATACTGATTAAACTCTTCTCCCATTATATATATTGTATTACAATAATTCTGATATCGTCAGCACATATCGTTATAATATTCTCGATGACATGTTTCATATTGAGCACAAGTTTGTTGAGTAGTTGTAGACCTATGGTAGATTCTTCAGTTCTCCATTTGTTGCTACTTTTCCTTCAACCAATCATAGTCTTCTCCCCCTCATTCAGTTCCCCTACTATGATGCTATCCTGACTCCATCTCCCATCTCCCTTGCCCATCAGCTCCCCATCCAGGCTCAACTAAGATAAAGGTAAACGTTTTCATTCAGGCCTCGGCTGAAAATGGACCATTGGCTCTGTTGGACTTTCCCTGTTACCAAAGGAAAAATAAATAAGGAAAGGTGCTGATAAAGTCCAAAGTTATTGTAAAAAGTTTTACCTTCGTCTACCTCAGCAGTGAAGCACTTGTTAACTGCAGAAAACTAAACCAACAAGAGCTGTCCTGAAAGAAAACGTTTTTTGCCAGTCTACCGTGTTACATGTAGAGCCACTTGATTTTGTAATTCCATAGTATCAGGCATTTAGATTATACAGGCTGTGTTTAGCGACAAAGCTCAAGGCACAGGCCACAGACTTTCACTGTTACTATATTTTGCTACATTCATGTCTAAGCAGCAGTTTTTCTACAGTGGTTTAAAATGTCCAGTGTCTGGGGCTGAGGTTACAATCTGCTCGGTGTTATATATTTAGGCACCTCCATGGGTTTTGAATAGTTTTCTATAATGCATGAAAGTATATGAATACCTGTCAAGGGCTTTGAAGCATAACATATGCAGTTTTTTTTGCTTAAGAATCCCAGCTAAATTAATGCAAAACAGTGAGGGTAGATAAGAAAATGTCAAAGAGAAAAGTTTTTCATTTTTCTTTTGCAGGATGCATATCAACACAAAGAATACATGTTTCTAGTATTTTATAAGTGAACTGAATGCATTTTCTTTCTGATTGCTTATATTTAACTTTTAAAGTATTATTAATAATTTAAGAGGAAACAATTGAGTGATGTGATTTAACATCTTATTATATTGTATTTGTATAAGTAGAAAATTATGTAATTCTGAAACTGGTTCACCTAGATTCTGTAAAACGTTAACGTTTTGCACAGAAATATTCGACTTTCACTAAAAAGGTCATAGTATTCTACTTTTCAGTTAAAGACCTAAATATTAGGTCTATTATTAGGTTTTCTTGGGATTTTATATTGCTTTATGCATTAAGCAAAGTACTTTTGAACTACTCACTGAACTGATTCAGTATCAGGCAAATACTTGCTATAACTAGAGTCTTGCATCGTACATGAGGGATATGCAGCCTTGACTTGTACCATAAATTATATGCCTTTTACTCTTTTGCTGTACAAGTGATAATACAAAAATATAGAATCTGTTGGTTGATAAGGACATGTTGCTGCAAATACAGTGTCCTATTTATAAAAAAGTTTAGCAACATTGTAGGCCAGACTATCTATCACTAATATTGCTGCCTCCCTCTCCCTCTTTCTAATATTTTTATTGAAATTTCATATATATTTTTTATTGAAAATTATGTATAAGATCAAACACATTGCGCTAATAAAGCAAATAACTGTGCGGAAGAGTATATAACAATTATTGCTATATGCATTACTAAAATTCATTAAGCAGGCCTAATGTGATCATAAAACATAGATACATATTTCTTTAACTGCTGCCTCTCTCTAAAATAAAGTCTGGTTACTTTTCACATTATGAGTTTAAGTAATATTATATAACTAAATAATTAGTAAATAGGTTTAAGCTTTGAGGTCCCTCTGCATTTGTCTCGTGCATCTGTTATAAATAAGCAGATTATAACCATAATCTGTAACTATATAAATGATAAGTTTAACATTTGTAGAACCCTCTGTTATCTGTTCTTTGCATCCTGAATAAATTGGCTGTTTCATTTTTCTACTAAGCTTTGGCCTGTTTGCTCCATGCAGTGAAATACTAGCTACATGTCCCTTGCTCTTTCTTTAAAATATTTCATTTTATTATTGTTCTTTCCAAGTATCATTGTGGCACTTACAGCTATTAATAGTTTATTTCACTTTTTTGTTTATTTATTAATTCAACTAGATGAAGCTAAAGAGCATAATATTACTTCTCTGTCACCTCTCATTTAAGAGCTCTTAACCGTACTCAACTGAAAAAAGTGTTTTTCTAAAGCTATAGGTCAAGGCTAGTAATGTATTCATACTATTGATGGCTTAAGGCCAGAAATATATTTATATTGCTGATATTATTAAGGTCTGCAACAACATGATTCATATACAAAGAAGAAAGATGAAAGTCAGGATGCAGAGAGAAAGGGAGAGAAGTAAATGCAGGAAAATTGTGAATGTAAGTGAGATATGTAATATATTTAGCATCCTAAGAAGAATATAACATAAATGTATTATTTCTAAAATATGTTGTTTATTGAATGACGATTTATCACTAGCTGGTGTACTTCTGTTTCTGGTGGTATCTACTGAATACTGAAAAGGGCAGCAATAGACAAAGCTATTGTCATTTGTATGTTACTGCACAAGACACCTTGATGACGTATACCATGAGTAATCTTTAATCAACAAGTGCACAGCCAACATTTTCCTTTCTGGAATATTGTGTGGGTAACATTGTTGTCTTTTGCGAAGGTACCATGACATATGGGATTTCATGAATATGACTGTGACAACACACCTGAGCTGTGTTTCAAAAGAAAGATTTTTACAGGCATTCTTTCTTGAACTTAATGGATGAAAAATAATAGTTACTCCATGAAAGTTTGATAAAAGTTGTCCACATACCCATAGATCCTATTCTGACACCTCGTATCAGTGCATATATTATTTCATCTTTTATGTGTAGTCGGTGCGCACGTTAAAACTTATCAAGATATGTATTAGATTTACAGAAAAAGGAGCCAAACTTAAAATTAACCTCCTCAGCAACAGTTATGTCATATAAAATGTTGATGAAGCATTCACAGAGGGTAAATATAACATATGTGCAACATGTGGTAATATTTTACAACCATTTATGTAAACTATCACTTGGCTCAACATAAGGAACTAGGAAAAGAAATCATCAGTCCTTTGATCTAACACAAGGAGACATCAGTTGAAAAGAATATTTCCTTGCTATATAGGCAAGAAACTGAATCTATTTTTACTTTATTTTTTCCGAGGTGTCATATACTCATTTTTCTCTCACTCTCTCTCTCTCTCTCTACCTTTCTTTCATTGTTTTTCTGTCAGTCTGTCTTTGGATCACTTAGATGTATATAGACACAAGTGCATGCACACAAGCACACACACAAAAACAAATGCATACAAGTGCACACCTACATATGGGTACACACTTACAAATATTCCCATTAACCTAGTGAACACAAACTTATTTCATCAGATGTCTCTGTAAACATTCAGAACATTTAATCATTTTATTCACTCCTGTTATGTTGCTTTAATGCAGATTAAATGAAATGCAACAGAGGCCAACACACAGCTCTCTAACTACTCTGTCTCACCTTGTTCAGCATCTTGGTATTTTACTGGTTTCAGAAATATTGCATACCAAAAACTCTGGTGCACGTTATCGTGGTATTTTATTGGTTTTAGAAATATTACATATTGAAAACTATGGTGCAGAATGTAATAACTTTTTATTTTTATTTTATTATTTATTTAGAAATATTGCAAACTGAGTACAGTGGTGCTGGATATAATGGCATTTTACTGATTTTGGAATTATTGTGTACTGAAAACTGTGGTGCAGGATGTAATGCCATTTTACTGATTTTGGAATTATTGTGTACTGAAAACTGTGGTGCAGGATGTAATGGCATTTTACTGATTTTGGAATTATTGTGTACTGAAAACTGTGGTGCAGGATGTAATGGCATTTTGCTGATTTTAGCAATATTGTATACTGAAATCTGTAGTGCATGGTGTAAATGCACAATATCACAGTTTTCAGTCCTCCACTCTTGTGGTACAAAGCCCATTTTGAGACTATAGTTGAAAAGGGACTTAAGTGGTCCTGATAGTCATGTTTCCATCTATTGAGGAGGCATCCAGGGATATTGTATGGACCCAATAAGGCTATGCTTTTGGCCTTAGCAAGCACTGCCTTGCTCCCTGTCAATAACTGGGATTATGGTAGTGGGTATTTCATGGAAGGAGGCGGGAGGTAAAATATGAACTGAATTTGTCAGCCATCAAGTTCACTTCTTCACTTTGCTCAGTGAAGGTGGCACCACTGACCACCAGTTCAGCACATTGATGTGTGCTGCCTTTGAGTTTTATGACATAGCTGTAGAAGGCCCTGTAGATGTCTTTAGTCTGTGAGAATACATTGACCTTGTAATTGGTCTTGTTGGACTTAATTAGTCCTCTTAGGTTCCTATTTAGTTTAATTAGAGAGCTTCTATCATTATGGGAGTTGCTCTTCTTGATTTTAGCCATGACTTTTTTTCCTCTAGTTATATACCCAGTTAAGATTACAATTCTACCAGTGTGGTTTGTATTTCAAGTTTGTCATGGGATTTCTTCTAGCGGGTACAGCAGTCCCTCTAGAGCCATGTACATGGTTGTACATGGTCTCTGTGAACAATTCCACACAGGTTATTGTGAACTTGGGATTGAGCGTAGTAATTGAAAGGGTATTCGGTTTAATGGTGAGTGTCTCCAGTAAGTGCAGGTACAAGCTATGGGATTCTAGGGACATTGAGGGTGACCTATAGCTTGCTAAGATATGGTAAGAAGCTGTACTTTGTCTCTGCTGATTTGCACTTGGATAAATTCCAGAGCATTGTCCTGTTGAATCAACATAGAGTTGAGCTTGTTGCTAATATACCTGATTCCTCCACTTTCTGTCCCTGTCTTTTCAGCTGATGGTCTAAATGTATGGAAGGCATTGAAGCCTTGCACTGCCGGAGTGCTTTCTGTGATTTTAAACCATGTCTTGGTAATGGCACAGGTGTCTGTATTCTGTAGAGTGAGGAGCTTGTTGGGTGTGTAATGTCCTGGTTAGACTCATAGCACTGAGCAGTAATACCTTTAGGTGTCTCTGTGTTTTATTTGGTATATTGATAGGTTTGTGAATTTGGTATTGCCTAAAATAGGCTCTAAGGGGTAAATAAGGTTTTATCTTTCTTATCTTCAAGAAAAGTAAAAAAACGGTAAATATCTTGTAGGATTCTTTGCTCGAAGCTTATAAAAATGTGCCACATGGCACCTTTTTAGGCTTTTCTGCTATTGCATTGGCTTTGAAGAAATTTAAGTTCTGGATCTAACTTTCAGCTAAATTTCTGTGCAACAGAGAAATCCTGGTGATTGCATCTGGAACAATTTTTTCTACTGTATACTATTGTATTTTCAAAACACATAAACACATGAAAACAATATTTATTAGGTTCTGTAGTATATTAATTTCTAGCATCATATGACATATGGATGGATGTTAGAATGGTCAGTCAGTGATACAGACAGTGTGAATGTACTTCTTGCTCCCATGAGGTCCTTAATCAAACCCATCTCTCTAGAAATAAATGTGTGATATGTTGCTTTGTGTATCTTGGTCTTTAATTTGTTAAACTGTACACTATTAATATTATAGAAGCTAATTGTTTGAAAAGTGAAACTGAAGTGGAAGTTTGGAGTTAATATGTTGAATGTAGAGAATGCAGGCAACAGAGCTACCAGTGCAGGTAGTGTCAGAGGATCTCCTATCACGTATTATTTGATTTAAAGTCCATGTTAAAACAGTCAGCAATACATAAACACAAGAGTAAGAGCCAACGCAAATAATAAATAAGTTAATAGGTTTATAAGTTAATGAACACCAGGTCTTTGCATGCCTAGTCATGCAAACCAATCATTTTTGTCCCAGGGTTCCTTGGAAACCTATATATTGAGGTATGTTAGTAAAGAGGTAGCTAAGAGTTATGGAGGGGGGTGTTAGTTGGGGATTAAAATGACTTACTGTTGACATTTGTCCATCAGAGACCAGGAGACCAGACAGGGGTGAATTTGCAATTTTCCACCAGTGATCAAGTTTTCTTTTGAATAGGGTCAGGAATAATCTCTGCATCACATACATAAGGAGCTTACTCCATAGTGCAGTGATCCCTTGAGATAAATGTCAGTCCCTCCAGCAGGTTTTATTTATATCACAGACAAAGCTTGGGTCTTTAGATCTAGTGTTTCTTGTGCTGTTTGTCTTGTGGATGTACAAGAGATCAATCAGAACTGGATGTGTGGATGCCTTGTATGCTAGAGATAGATCACCACTCAGTAACCTGTAGCAGTGATAGGGTATTCATACCTTGGATCCTCCTAGCAAGGAAATAAATGCAACCAGTCATGAAGGACATGGAACTACAAAGCACAAATGCAGTACACGAACATAAATCTAAAAATAAAAAATGAAGTCACAGAACAAATATGCAAATATTTGAATAGGCATGTCTTTCTGCATCATCCTTTGCTTTAAATATATTTAATTGTTTACACACACACACACACACACACACACACACACACACACACACACACACACACACACAAACACACACACATTTTTATTCACGTGATTTAATGGGGGGTGTGGGGGCAGAGTCCCCCACCTAGATCAGCTAAAAAATGTTGAGTTTTTGTTGTATTTTAAATGAATATTAGTGGGGGCTTCGCCCCCACACCCCCCCAATGTAGGCGGCTGTGCCCCCCACAACCCCCATCTATATATATCAACTCTAGGGTTGCACAACTTTGGGGAGGGGGGCAAATCCCTGTTAAATGCCTTGAGTACTGGTTGTCAACCAAATGAGCCGTAGAGCAAATGAGTTTCGACCATATGAAATGTCGACCATATGAATGTCGACCATATGAACAGGAACGATCAAAAAAACAGTTGAAAACAAAAATAGCACCAACGAGCCAGGACCACCACTGAAAAAGTTAACGTTCTTTATTGAGGATTAACGTTTTCACCTCCGCTATGCAGAAGCTTCTTCAGAAAGTCAAAAAGTACAAAGAAAGAGTGCCAACATTTAAAACAATAATACCATGATGCCACTTCCTTAGATACTTTGTAACTAAGTAACCAGTTACTAAACAAGTCTGTATCTCCGGGCATCATAGAAGTTAAAATAGAATAATTAACACATGAGCATATGACAACACACCTAAACTAATTAAAATAATAAAAATGTTGTTAAAAAACATTTTCTATATATCTACAATATGTATATTTACATCACTTTTAATAAAACCAATGACCAGCCTTAACTATGAGCCGCATATTAAGTGAACCATATCTCTATTGCCAGTATTTACAACTCCGTCTTATCTCAAATAACTTCTAAGCCTTAAGACAGAGGAAATATTACAGCACTCATTTAAACCAGGGTAGGAGAAAGCATCCAAAAGAATTTGCCACTCAAGCTCCTTAGTTTCCAAAACAAGGGACTGAGGGCCCCCTCTAATACCCATAGTGACATGTTCAATCCCCATAAAGTGGAAACTGTGACCCACATTATTCAAGATGTGTTTAGATAGGGCATTGTCAGTTTTCTTATTCTTTATGGCATAACAGTGTTGATAAATACGGTCACTTAACCTACGGTCCGTTTTCCCTATGTAGAACCCAGGGCAACAATCACAGAAGGCAGCATACACAACAGATTTTGTATTGCAATTTATCCTAGAATTGATGGTATATTTCCTATCCCTGATAGTAAAGGAGCTCCCCGTTTTTAAAAATTTGCATCTATTGCAAGCCCCACAGATTGCTGTGCCACTTTGCCTTGTAAACGGGAAAGCTGTCTTACATCTCTGCAATAGTTCTTTTAAATTGCTCCCTCTCCTGTAAACAATAGAAGGATGTGAGCCTAGTTTTTGAAATAATGTGGGGTTATTATGGATAAAATACCAATTCTTTCTAATAATAGCCCATAAATCCCCTACGCACCTAAAATACGTTGTGACAAAGCTAATCTTAAAATCAGCCTCTCTTAAAATTCCATTTATATCAGTGGTAACGGTCAGGGCTGTGTTTGTTGCAGAAACAACCACTTCATCCCCCATTTGGATGAGGCCCTGTTCATTATTGGAAAGTAGTGGTTGATAAAAAACATTTTCCCTTTTTAAAGAGACCTCCTCAATCAAATCATCTATCAAAATAACTGGGTATCCTCTATTCATAAACATTGCTTTCAAAGTGGCACATTCCAGATTAAATGCTTCCACCGTACTACACATACGCACCGCTCTGACCAATTGTCCCTTGACAATTGATCTTTTTTGTTTCGGTGGATGATTGCTGGAAAAGTGTAAGAAGGCATTACAGTAAGTTGGTTTCCTATGGATGCATGACAGGAATCGGTTATTGTACGAGTCCTTTATCAATTTCACATCCAAATAATCAATTTCTTTTGTTGAAAAATGATAAGTAAATTTTAAGAAAGAAGTAGTCCCATTCATGTACTCTATGAGATCTGCTACAACACTTTCGCCCCCTTGTACTAAGATGAACACGTCATCCAGAAAGCGCGTGTAATATTTTATAATATTTTTAAACCTTGAATTGTTTATGAGGAATGTTTTCTCCCAGTAAGCGACAAATAGATTCGCTACACTACCCCCACAAGGGGAGCCCATGGCAATCCCTTGTTTCTGGAGGTAGTAGCATTCGTCAAAGAGAAAGAAGTTTGATGACAAAACAATATCCAATAGTTGAGTCACAATCGCTATTTCATCCTTAGTGGCATTAAGACTCAACAGCATCAACTCGACCCATTCTACCGCTTCCTGATGCGGTATAGAAGTGTACAAATCGACCACATCAACGGTCAAAAAATTAAAAGATGAGTCGAATTTGATGTCGTTAATAGTTTTCAAAAAGGACCAGGAGTCCTTACAAATTTCAGGGATTAACCTCAAATATTTAGATATTATACCATCAATTAATCTAGAACATGGGTGGGTAATAGCACATCTCCCATCAACCAAGGCCCGCATCGGTGGGTTTACCAGATCCTTATTCCTTATATCCAGATTCTACTCTTAAACTGTCTAGCACATTTAACCCCCCTCTACATCCCAACTTGAATATTTTTGAGAGTGTCTGTGAATTGGATTTCAGACATTTTTTTGGTAGTACGAAATGGTTTGATGACCGGAGTAACATCTCGTATGACCAAATGATGGCTTTGAATAACTTGTGTGGGATGTCAGTAAGGGTAATGAGACCCGATAAAGGAGGGGGTTTGGTCATCTTTGATAAAGCAGATTATAATAGGAGAATGTCGTTAGTTTTGAATTCTGCTGCTTACGAACGTTCTTCCTTAAATGAGATGGTAGGGACCCAAAATAGAATTAAGGGGTACTTTAGGGATTTGTTTATTGAAGGGAAGATCGATATTGATACATATAACTTTATTAATATTTCTTTCCCTAAAGTGCCGGTGATGTTTGGGATCCCTAAAATGCATAAGGATCTGATAAACCCACCGATGCGGGCCTTGGTTGATGGGAGATGTGCTATTACCCACCCATGTTCTAGATTAATTGATGGTATAATATCTAAATATTTGAGGTTAATCCCTGAAATTTGTAAGGACTCCTGGTCCTTTTTGAAAACTATTAACGACATCAAATTCGACTCATCTTTTAATTTTTTGACCGTTGATGTGGTCGATTTGTACACTTCTATACCGCATCAGGAAGCGGTAGAATGGGTCGAGTTGATGCTGTTGAGTCTTAATGCCACTAAGGATGAGATAGCTATTGTGACTCAATTATTGGATATTGTTTTGTCATCAAACTTCTTTCTCTTTGACGAATGCTACTACCTCCAGAAACAAGGGATTGCCATGGGCTCCCCTTGTGGGGGTAGTGTAGCCAATCTATTTGTCGCTTACTGGGAGAAAACATTCCTCATAAACAATTTAAGGTTTAAAAACATCATAAAATACTACATGCGCTTTCTGGATGATGTGTTCATCTTAGTACAAGGGGGCGAAAGTGTTGCAGCAGATCTCATAGAATATATGAATGGGACTACTTCTTTCTTAAAATTTACTTACCATTTTTCAACAAAAGAAATTGATTATTTGGATGTGAAATTGATAAAGGACTCGTATAATAGTCGATTCCTGTCATGCATCCATAGGAAACCAACTTACTGTAATGCCTTCTTACACTTTTCCAGCAATCATCCACCGAAACAAAAAAGATCAATTGTCAAGGGACAATTGGTCAGAGCGGTGCGTATGTGTAGTACGGTGGAAGCATTTAATCTGGAATGTGCCACTTTGAAAGCAATGTTTATGAATAGAGGATACCCAGTTATTTTGATAGATGATTTGATTGAGGAGGTCTCTTTAAAAAGGGAAAATGGTTTTTATCAACCACTACTTTCCAATAACGAACAGGGCCTCATCCAAATGGGGGATGAAGTGGTTGTTTCTACAACAAACACAGCCCTGACCGTTACCACTGATATAAATGGAATTTTAAGAGAGGCTGATTTTAAGATTAGCTTTGTCACAACGTATTTTAGGTGCGTAGGGGATTTATGGGCTATTATTAGAAAGAATTGGTATTTTATCCATAATAACCCCACATTATTTCAAAAACTAGGCTCACATCCTTCTATTGTTTACAGGAGAGGGAGCAATTTAAAAGAACTATTGCAGAGATGTAAGACAGCTTTCCCGTTTACAAGGCAAAGTGGCACAGCAATCTGTGGGGCTTGCAATAGATGCAAATTTTTAAAAACGGGGAGCTCCTTTACTATCAGGGATAGGAAATATACCATCAATTCTAGGATAAATTGCAATACAAAATCTGTTGTGTATGCGGCCTTCTGTGATTGCTGCCCTGGGTTCTACATAGGGAAAACGGACCGTAGGTTAAGTGACAGTATTTATCAACACTGTTATGCCATAAAGAATAAGAAAACTGACAATGCCCTATCTAAACACATCTTGAATAATGTGGGTCACAGTTTCCACTTTATGGGGATCAAACATGTCACTATGGGTATTAGAGGGGGCCCTCAGTCCCTTGTCTTGGAAACTAAGGAGCTTGAGTGGCAAATTTATTTGGATGCTTTCTCCTACCCTGGTTTAAATGAGTGTTGTAATATTTCCTCTGTCTTAAGGTATAGAAGTTATTTGAGATAAGATGGAGTTGTAAATACTGGCAACAGGGACACGGTTCGCTTAATATGTGTCTCATGGTTAAGGCTGTTTAGTTGTTTTTATTAACAATGATGTAAATATACAATTATTGTAGATATATAGAAAATGTTTTTATAACATTTTTATAATTTTATTTTAGTTTAGGTGTGTTGTCATACAATTATGTGTTAATTATTTTAACTTCTATGATGTTCGGAGATACGGACTTGTTTAGTAACTGGTTACTCAGTTACAAAGTATCTAAGGAAGTGACATCATGGTATTATTGTTTTAAATGTTGGCGCTTTTTCTTTGTGCTTCTTGATTCTCTGAAGAAGCTTCTGCATAGCGGAGGTGAAAACGTTAATCCTCAATAAAGAACGTTAACTTTTTCAGTGGTGGTCCTGGCTCGTTGGTGCTATTTTTGTTGTCGACCATATGAAGTAGACCCATATATATATATATATATATATATATATATATATATATATACACACACACACACACACACACACACACACACACACACACACATGTGTGTGTGTGTGTGTGTGTGTGTGTGTGTGTGTGTGTGTGTGTGTGTGTGTGTGTGTAGTTTCTCTGCAGTTGGTTGTTTGATTGATTGTTCACATTATCAAAAAATTGCTGTTTATAGATTTCCTTATCATTGATCACTGCAGCAATGGATATGTAATGGATACGTAATGGCAAAAATGTATTATTGGCATGTGTTATTTTTGATCCCATATTCCATTAGTGTTGTTCAATGAAAGGTAGTATGATTTGCATTCTCAGCAAAATATAATCAAATACATATGTGTGTTTCTGAATGATATCTCTCTCTCTCTCTCTCTCTCTCTCTATATATATATATATATATATATATATTTATAACTGTCATGAAAGATGGAAAACTCAAAAGAGAGAATTGGAAATGGTAGAACAAAAAATAGAGACTCACAAAATACTGAATGACTCATAAGACTGAATTATAAAACATTGGATACTTTTCTCCCACTAAAAAAGCCCAAGATCAGTAAACCAAAGGTAGTAAACTGAGATCAAGTATCATCCTGTGAACTGTTAGGGAAGGACTTTTAGTAACATGGTGTGTAGGTACAGGGACAAGGTCAGAGTTATGGTTAGGGTTAGGGTAAGCACACAAGATTAAGGTGGGCAAGGGGGCTTCAAGATCAACAAAGAAAATGAGGTTTTCAGTTAAGTGTCTGGCACATTTAATATATATATATATATATATATACATATATATATATATATATATATATATATATATATATAAATATACACACTCACTGGCATGCATATATTTTATGTACTTATAAATAATTATAAATAATTGCTATATATATATATATATATATATATATATATATATATATATATATATATATATACATATACCTAAGCATGGTGTTACCCAGCTGTAGCAACAGAAAAATGTATATCATGAATTTATGTACATAAAGGAATGCCTTAACATCTTAGCCTATAAGTTGTCATGTGCCAGCTTACCTATGCCTGCACAGGTGAGATGAGCAGTGTAAGTCCCTAGAACTTTGTGTACGCAAGTGCATGTGTGGACAAGTGCATGTGTGTGCAAGTGCATGTGTGGGTAAGTGCATGTGTGTGCAAATGCATTTGTAGGGAAGTACATATGTGGACAAGTACATGTGTGGGCAAAACTACATTTTCTTTCTAACTGCACATTTATGAATCCCAATACCCACACTTTCTTGAAAAACAACTTGCTGTCTGTGTACATCCCCCTGACTGTTCATTAGCACAATTGTTTTTAAGAATTATCGCTGTAATAAAAGTCTTTTGTTAAATTCCGAGATGTTTTATCCTCTCATCCACAGTTACAGTGTTGAATGTCTTCTAATGGATCCTTTTGTGTTTTAACTTTCATGGTTTTCATGTGATGTGATTTCAGTATGGAGAAAGACAAATGGTTGTTGCACAATTATTGCTACATTCTAGAATGGTTTCTTTCATTTATTCTTCTCTCCAGTACTTTGACAGTACATTAGCTGCGATTATGCTTGGAGTGATTATAACTATGTATCTCTGCTTTTCATATCCTACCTCCTTTAAGGATGATGATAAGTCCTCCTGTATTCAGCTTCATGATTTGTTATGTGAGCTTTAGTTCTCTCAGTGTTACAGTATGCTGAACCTTCACCAGGTGTAGTTTGTGCACATAATTTGAGAAAAACAGAATGAAAAGTTTCCAAGTCTGATCAGTGCAAGTACCTACAATAAGGGCATCAAGTCGTGATTTGCTAGAGAAGAATATATTTTGAAAGATATCTAAAAGTGAAACGTTTAGTAAAAATTAAGCTGCTTCTTAAGCAAGAGCAGCTTATCTGGGAAAGTGAGGAATAAGTGGGCTGACTTGTAACATTAAGGTGACATAGTACCATTGACTTACAAATAAAACCTCCTTGTCTTAATATCAAATCACAGAAGTGAAGGCAATCACAAAACACAAAGTCCCATATACTCTTATGAAATGCATAATCTGGAGCATTTCTCCCCAGGCCTCCACTGAAAACAGGCTCTGTGGAACCTAGTCGGACATTCCCGGTCAACAAATGATAAATAAATAAAATAAATAAATAAAAATATGAATTTTCAAGTCCCTTGAATTTTATTTTTTCTATTACTTCTTCCTTGCAGCAAGGTACATCAGTCAGACTTTGTTAATGTGCTTAGAAGTAGCAACACATTTTGAATGGTGCTTCTCTAATTCTGTCCCAATAAGTATTTCAATAGTAATTTTATGACTATCATGTGGCTCCTGGTCTTATCAGTTCATAAATTCTTTCATTCTCTTATAACTCAGTCTTTTGAACAAAAGCTATATTAATCTTAACATTCATTCAGATCTTTCTTCTTTAATGTTTAACACACTTTTCATATTCTCAGATCTTATTCATTTTACATTCCACCCCCCTCTTTCTGGGGTCTATATTACATAGTCGAAGTTCTGTAACTCTGAACACCTAATGGTCGAACCATTATGTTCAAAGTTATGGAACTTTGACTACATAAAAAAAAATAAAAAACAACATACAACAAAATAAATTGTTGTAAGCAGGGCGGCAAGCCCCCCTGCACCCCCATGTGGGGGGCTGCACCCACCACACCCCCCCGCTACTTAAATATACCAACTCCGAGATCACACCACATTGAACATAATAGAAATCTCCGCTTATGGAGATTTCCATTCATATGCGCAAACTTTTATAAATTCTTATGGTCTCGACTGTATGTGGTTCGAACTTGTAAAAGTTCGACTACGTGATAAGAACCCCCTTTCTGTACTACTTAAGTATTCATTGTGCTGCAAATCTTTCTGTCAGGTAAGGGGACACATGCCACTCCACAGCGGCTTTCAGTGATGTTACTGTTATAGCTCAGAAATAATTTTATTTGGAATTTTTACAATTAATGGCAAGGATAGCATCACTGAATTAAAATGTATTGTTGTATATGTATTTATTAGGTAAGTAGCTGTCGAGGTTCCTATCCCAATTTCCTAATTGCCCAGAGTACTGTCTGTACACACTCATCTGATGGAGACTGAACCTGAATCTTCATGCAGACAAGCTGCGTATACTACCACTGAGGAGGTATACTGATCTCAGTATAATTAAAGAAATGGAATATATTTACACATTTAATTTTACAATGGAGATCTGTATAATGTATGTCTCTGCTGCAGCTTTGGAGATTTACAAGGCAGTCTGTAGCACCCAGTAAGGGCTATTTTGGGGTAATTAGATGCTCACAACTAACCCTGTAATCAGTGTTATTGCTGGCTGTATAATACCTATTACTGGTTTTATTTTACACAGTGTTTCTGCTGTCTTCCTTATTTATTTACTACCCTACACTATTCTTTTCCTGTTTTCTCACGCCTTTCTCTACTCTCCACTACCATAACTTTCTTACTGTATCTCTTTCCTCCTCTGTCAGACTCCCTCACAGTGCATATTGTTTCCTCTCTTTTCGTTTTCTTTATCCCCTGCTTCCCTATACTCTCCTGTTCAGCTGTCCTAAACCTTTTGTATTTCAGTTGTTAATTTTTCCATTCTAGACACTTGCTGTGGCATTAAACTAAGGTGCAGAACATCCCTCGACTCAGCCAGAATCTTGTGCATCACCTCCACCCAGTCCTCCTGCCACCTGCAGTTATTATTTGTCTCCACACAGCTGGGATGTATGTTTAATCTGTGTTTGCCTTTGAATCTCCTTACCAGTTTTGCTGTTAGTTTACCTGCTTGTTAAAGCACTCCAACAAATCTGTACCCCTCCCACAGTCTAAAGGTAAGCCACTACCTCACTTTTATTATTATTCTCCCTTCCCCTTACTCTGAATTAACTAACATTATCCTTTGCATATTTCCCCACTTTTCACCCTGTCTCGTATTTCTTGTACTCCACCCACCCCCCCCGGACTGATTTTCCTATTTTTGCTATCTTAATTTTCCTTTTGTATTTCTTTCTTGCTTTGAAACCATCCCCCTCTCAAAAGCAAATTTTCTTTGCTTCTGGCATTCCTTTAAGTTAGTACCCGCCCTGCATTTGATTACTCTATAGCTGACTTTTCTGATCTAGACACACCAAAACTGCCTTTGTAATTGGCAAAAATACTCACTTTGTCACACCTTTTCAAAGACTGTCATAAACTCTCAAATTTTAATCCATACACTTTCAACCATCTGTTCTCTTTGATTAACTGGTCCTTCCTCCATAGTCTACCTCTAGAGGAAGTAGTCATAGCTTTTAGCAACATCTTTTTAGAAGCACTCAACTCCCTGGCACCTATTAGAAACTAAGACTCAAAACTCATTTTGCCCCTGGCTTTTTCAAGCCACCCGAACACTTATGAATACAAGAGATAGTGGGTGGAAAAAATGGAAGAAATTCAAATCCTTCAATTGGCTTCAAACATACAGAGAGCTCCGTATCTTAATCAAAAAAGGGCCACCCTTGACAAACAAAACTTTTTCTGAAAACCACTTGATAACCCTCACTTTAGCCCCCCCAAAATTCTGTCAGTCTGTAAACAAACTAAATTCGGGATGCCCATCTTCCACTAACCTCTGCCCTAACAGCTGTCCCACAGACACCTCTATCTTCCTTAATTCGTTATTCATTGATTCTATCCACATCCTGACCAAAAATTACAATATCAGCAACCGCACATCTCCTGTGTCCACCCATTCTACTGCCTTCTCTCATAAATGTATATCTTCAATCTACATCAAGTCCCTTCTCTCAAAACTTAAAATTTATTTTCAATCAGTTGATAACCTACCTCCACAATTCCTAAAAATATCTGCTAATTCGATTGCTTTCCACATTTCCATACTACATAATAGATCCATCCAGGAAAACACTGTGCCAAATATCTGGAAAAATATCTATGTCATTCCCCTTCACAAAGGTGGCAATGCAACCGATCCAGACAATTGCCATCCTATCTCCCCTGTCTAAAATTCTGGAAAAATGCATACACAAAAAACTCCTTGATTACGTTTAAGAAAATCTTCTTACTCCCCCTCAGCATGGTTTTTGCCCAAAACACAGTACTGCTACTGCTCTTACATTCTTCGTTAATACCATTGCAAA